>NC_136972.1:23843360-23883360 GCF_032717465.1 Coenobita brevimanus
TGTCTCGTTTTCTTTTACCTTATCATCCTGTGTGTGTGTGTGTGTGTGTGTGTGTGTGTGTGTGTGTGTAATTCACCGGGTCGGTCAGGATCACTTGATGGCCGTGATCGTCAGCATTTTTACCCTTCCGGAAGGGAGCTGAGAGCTCATATAGTCCGATCTAAGGGCAAGGCTCTGACCTTCACACACCCACACACCGGTCCCCTTGCTCAAGGGGGACAGTAACCACCCACTTCGTCAGTGGAACTTTTCACAACCTGAACGAGGCGCGAACTCCCGTCTACCAGATGGTATGCGAGAACGTTACCACCGCCAGCGAGCGGGGTGTGTGTGTGTGTGTGTGTGTGTGTGTGGCCAATAGTGTTGACAGTAGAACAGTGGACGTCACGTAGAGGAGAGAGAGAGAGAATCACCCTCCATTCGTGGGATAAGTGACGTTTGTATAACCGGGCAGCTCCACCACCCTTCCATATTGGTGCAATCACGTGAAGGCGTCCTTCTCTGGCACCGAGCTGATATGTCTATATCCAATCCTTCCTTCCTTCCTTCCTTCCTTCCTTCCATCCATCCTTTCTCTTTTCTTTCTTTCTTTTTTCTTTTTTACGTTCTTTGTCCAACCTGCGAGAGTCGAGTCAGAACCATCAAAGTTAGTCTCTGTTCGCCAATGGAGCCCATGCATGCATACGTGTGTGTGTGTGTGTGTGTTCATTTATATCCCACATCACCTTCACATAACCTCTCCATATAGCTATAGTAAACTGCATTCATTTTATCTGCCCTTATTTACACAAGAATAAGGGACCAAGACGAATGAAGATAGAGGTGGAAGGATGTTGAGGAGCCTGGTGGTCTAGTAGTACAAGACCCCCGTAAGTGACAGCAATGACATTCTTACGTTCTAACCCCACGAAGTGAATGAAACTTAATTTACTGTATTTTTACTTTTTAATGCCAGTCATCATCTTTTATATCTACTGGACTCACTATTACGCGATACACTTCTTTGGTTTAAATTTTTGAATCTCATATCTCTTTCACTAACACCTTTACCAAAATTATTGTAGAAAGCGTACCAATATATTTTTCATTGTTTACATTTTCTACAGGACAAGGCACCTGGACCACCCGTATGTGCAGCGAATTATTACAGTGCTGTTTAAAAGAAGGAAGAAGAGAGGTTTTAGAAGAAGGAAGAAGGCGGTTAGTGTAGTGAGACAAATGTGTTCGTACAGTGACAAGCGCTACTAATATCTCTTCTGTTGCTACCTTGATCCCTGGCACTCCCCTACCATTATATTTACACACACGAACAATATGCGTGTTTACTGAGGAGATGTAGCAGTGTGGGCGTAGTACTGAGCTGCTGTTTCTGAGATCCTAAGTTCGAGTCCACTAAAGGGGAGATAATATCGGAATTTATGTTGTTCATAGGCATGGTATTTACACACACGGACAGTCATATCGTATCGTCTCTAAAGGTTCCAACATGTTTGCATGCGTCGGCCTTAGTCACCTAATGGCGGCTGTCCACACTGCTCGATCTCTGGCAGCCTCCCTGTTCAGCCCTTATCTCTGAGGTCAACTCTGTGACCTCGTCCCAGGTCGTTTTCGGTCTGCCTCTCAACCCTGCGCCCGATGTTCACACTTCTCACTTTTCGTACCCAGTTGTCATCCTCCATCCTGTCAACACGTCCAAACCATCTCAGTCTACCTTCTCATCACAACGCCAAAATATTCCAGTCCCATCATTCCTCCCAGCTCTTCCAGTATAGTAATAATAATGATGATGATAATAATAATAATGTCTCTTCTCTTTCAATGGATGCCATGTCTTGCTGTGGCACGGGTCTGAGGGAAGCCAGTAGAAGCCAGATTTGGTGAGTGTTATCTAGAAATATTACTCACATTATCTCGTAGGGCAAGGAGGCTCCCTAACACCACTTCCATAGCGATTCATACTTGGATATGGCTGGTAAATATCCTGTACGCTATTTATGCAGAGTTTGGTGATTGATGGATTTATGTAACGGAGAGGACAGTAAGGTGTACTGAGCGAAATAAATCACATAAGAAAAGGTGATAGGGAGCTTCCTGTTATATACCACATCTATTTATGATTTATTTTTCAAGTTCTTTCTATACTATTTATGTGCATTTTGTTTTCGCGCGATGGTACTGGACAACTACCAAAATCTTAGTACTATGTTAAGGTGTGTGAAATTCAGTGAGCCGTAGTTTGAGGTAGGAATGAGTCTCCTTGGTTATTAGTCGGAATAGCCTTCCGGTCTGATTACACCTGGCCATCAACTGAGGTGAAAGGGGGTTAGGGGGTATTTTTAACGGTAAAATAAAATCGCTGGAGTGGTAAGTAATCAAAAGTGCTAATGATTGCTAAAAGTGGCTAATCATTCGCTATATCATTCATTATTCCTAAGTGCTTGAGAGTGTACAGCGTGAGTGATGAATGGAGGGGGGTGTGGTCAGTGAAAGACACAATATATAGGTATACATCCCAAAAATAGCTTTCTAGAAGGCTATGTGCTTCCATTTTACGTTTTTTTTTTTTTTTTTTTATTTATCGTGACAGTAAGTGGAAAGTAACTCTCTCTCTCTCTCTCTCTCTCTCTCTCTCTCTCTCTCTCTCTCTCTCTCTCCTGGCACTCTCTAACACTCTTCACACACACCCTCACTCTCACTCAGTCATGCCCCTCACTCACACGCTTCTTAATCTCTCTCTCTCTCTCTCTCTCTCTCTCTCTCTCTCTCTCTCTCTCTCTCTCTCTCTCTCTCTCTCTCTCTCTCTCTCTCTCTCTCTCTCTCTCTCCATAATACTCCTCTTCTCTTTTTCCCTTCCTGTCCCACTTACTTTCAATTTTTTTTAAAGTAAACACGCGACACTCATCTTCCCAACGTATCACTGAGCAGATGCGAGGGAGGGAGGGAGGGAGGGGAGAAGGCAGGAGATGAAAGAAAGGGAGGCGAGAAAGGATGTGTGAGGGATGCACAGAATGAGGGAGGGAGGAAGGGTAAGAGAGAAGTAGAAATTGAGTGATAGTGGGAGGAGAGACGCATGGAGGGAGGAGGGGAGGGAGAGATGGAGGGAGGGAGGAGAGGACTGAGAAGAAAGGAGAGATGGGGAGGAAGGAGATGAGAGGAAAGGAGAGGGACAGAGAAAGTGACAAGTGAGGTGAATGGAAACAAAGAAAGGGAGGGATGGGAGGAAGAGAGAGGGGGTGAGAGGATGAGAGGAAGAGGGGCAAAGAGGGAGAGGAAGTGAGGAGAAGGAGAGGGGCAAGGAGGAAGAGGGGGTGAGGGGAAGAGAGAGAAATAAATGATAGAAAGGAGAGGGGAGGTGAAGGAAAGAGAAAGAGAGGGAGGGAGAGAAGGATGGAGGGAACCACTTGTGACAGATGTAGTGTATCAGAGGGAGCCAAATACCTCACATAGCTCACCCATATACCTGCCTTCTCTCTCTCTCTCTCATATATATATATATATATATATATATATATATATATATATATATATATATATATATATATATATATACAGTATATATATACCTTCCTTTCCCCACTCATTTCCTCATACATTTCACCCATATTCTTTCATGTGTGTGTGTGTGTGTGTGTGTGTGTGTGTGTGTGTGTGTGTGTGTAAAGGGGACGAGGAGTGACAGACCTTGTTGAAGTGTAGAATGCCCCGAGAAAAGATTAAAATTCTTTACATCATCTCATCAACATACAATCACACAGACAAATAGCGTGCGTACATAAGGTGGGTTCTGTTATATTTCGATGTTAATAAGCTGGTCTCATATTGCTATTATTATTATTGTTGTTGTTGTTGTTGGTGGTGGTGGTGGTGGTGGTAGTGGTGATGGTGGTGGTGGTGATGTTGTTGTTGTTATTATTATTATTATTATTATTATTATTATTATTATTGTTACTGGCGCTAAAACTGACCAGAAATCAGAGAAAGCCTTGAAAAATTAAATTAAAACTTAAGACGCGGAGTTGTGGCGCCATAGCTTCCTAAAGGTGGCCAGTAAGTGAATGTTTTGCAGCCACAGGGAGCCATAGTGGAGCCAGGGGTACCATAGTGGAGCCAGGGGTATCTTCCTTCCCCTGCCAAGCTCAAGATTTTTTCCGATTTCCCCATTCCTTAGATATCGCTGTGTTCTCTCTCCCTACGTCATCAGGAGCCGAGCGCAGGAGAACGTCGCGTGCTTAGCCTTTGTGATGGTATTTTTGGGTTTTGATTTTGGGGTGTTGTTTTGGTGTGTGTGTGTGTGTGTGTGTGTGTGTGTGTGTGTATGAGAGAGAGAGAGAGAGAGATGGATGTATAATTATTGTGTGAATGAACATTTGAGAGAGGGGTTGGTGAAGGGGGAAAGAGGCGCAGTACTGAGCTGTATGGCGAGGACATGCCTAAACACATCTGCCCCATATAAAAGAAGAAGAAGAAGAAGAATTCGGAGGATGAGATGAAGGAGAAGATAAAGAAGAGGATTTTCTTATAATTGTAACAGACAGACAGACAAACCTAAATGCATAACACTCGCGGACGTAATGTATTATATTTTTCATGACGTGTATTACCGATAGTCACTTTACCGACGAAAATAAAAAAGAAAAATCACAGTTCCTCTTTAATCACGCTCCCTCAGAAAACACGTCCACTTCGCCCTCATCTCCATCATTCCTAGGCTTTGGTGTGGCACAAGTTAGGGTTGCTGATCCCTTGCAAATCTCATACGTATATCTGAACGCCAAAATAGAGCAGTAAACGTCGCTGAGGAGGTGCAGAGCGGAGCAGAGTTGGATGTGCGGTGGAGAGTGCGTGGGTTGGTGACGTGGAGAGTGTGTGTGTTTGTGTAGAGGAGAGTGCCTGAGTCAGAGAGTGTGTGCTTGGGTTCGTGGCCTGGAGAATGTGTGGGTTTGTGATGTGGTGAGTGTGTGGGTTCGTGGAGTGGAGAGTGCCTGAGTTAGAGAGTGTGTTCGTGGGTTGGTGGTGTGGAGCGTGTTAGGGTTTGTGGTGTGGTGTGTGGGTTGGTGGAGTGGAGAGTGCGTGAGAGTGCGTGCGAGATGGTGGAGTGGAGAGTGTGTGAGTTTGTGGAATGATGAGTGTGTGCAATTGTGGAGTGGAGAGTGAATGGCTTTGTGGAGTGATGAGTGTGTGGAATTGTGGAGTGGAGTGTGAATGGGTCAGGCAGTGTAGAGTGCATGAGGTATAAAGTGCATGCGTGAGTGTGTGGAGTGGAGAGTGCGTGAATTAGAGCGTGCGTGGAGTGTTAGAGTGCGTGGGATTAGGACATTAGATAGCAGTTATAAAGCATCCCATCCCATTTCACAACATAAATCCTCCACAACAGGCAACCATTATCACTGATCGTATTGTTTTCCGTATTTTCTCGCTTTAAAACTCTCTCTAATTTGGCAGTAACGTGTTTGGTGAGGGTCTGAGTGAAGATGGGTATATTTACAAAGAATCTTATACACAAATTAGGCTTAGAGGATTTATATAGATTGATCTTAATTTGCGAGGAGGAGGAGGTGTAATGTGCATACGCACGGACGTATACACACACACACACACACACACACACACACACACACACACACACACATTTGTTTACTCCTTACCTGTCAGGTTTTAGTAACACGCACACATGCCGGTACACAAATACACATTCTCTCTCTCTCTCTCTCTCTCTCTCTCTCTCTCTCTCTCTCTCTCTCTCTCTCTCTCTCTCTCTCTCTCTCTCTCTCTCTCTCTCTCTCTCTCTCTCTCTCTCTCTCTCTCTCATCAGAGGGTGAGAAGAGCCAGGTGTGATAATGATATGTTGTTGTTGTTGTTGTGAACATATTAGGCTGTTATGAGTAGCTGCCTAACCTCTGCCTCACCCGCCTGCTTCACGTCCCTGCTTCCCCTCCCTGCCTTACCCATCTGCCCTTTGCCTCACCCCTTCATCACACCCTGCCTTCCTCTTCCACTCTCCGCTTGTCTCCTTGTTTTCCTGCCTCACCTCCTTGCACCCTTCCTGCCTTACCCATTCCTTTGCCTGCCTTCCTTATCTTCCTGCTTTCCCTCTTGCGACTCCATGCCTCCCTCCTACCTCACCCTTCTCCCTGCCTCTCCTGTGATCCTCGCCTATGGTCTCTCTGCCTCACTCTACCTTCCTCTTGCCTTCTTTTGCTTCCACTGTCTCTCTCCTCCCTCCCTCAGGCTCCCTCCTGCCTTTTCTTTACTCCCCTACCTGACCCTGCCTTTCCCTGCCACTCCCCTACCTCCCCCTGCCTCAGCCCTACCTCCCCCACCACCGAGGTCGTCTATATCAGTGCCTGGCCTTCTATTTTCAGGTACAGGCACGTCAGGCATCCAACCTTAGTAGGCAGAGAGAGAGAGAGAGAGAGAGAGAGAAGGGGGGAGGGGGTTAGAGAATGAAAGAGAGATAAGGGAAAATATTTAAGTATTGAAGAGGGTGTGTGGGATGTCAGAAAATGAGAGGAGAGAGAGAGAGAGAGAGAGAGAGAGAGAGGATATGGAGAGAGAAAGAGAGGGAGAGGTTGTGTAAGGCAGGGAGGGGGAGGGGGAGGGGGAGTGGTAGTGGGAGGGGTAGTGTGTGTAAAGAACATCAAAATAAGGAAGAGTATGAAGAGGGGAGAGGGGAGGGGAGGGGAGGGGAGGGGAGGAGAGGAGAGGGGAGGGGAGGAGAAAGGAATGGAGTGGGGAAGGAAAGGGGAAAGGGGGCGGAGGAGAGGAAAAGGAAAAGAAAGAGAGAGGATAGGAAGAGGAAAAGAAAGGGAGAGGAGAGAAGAGGGAAGTAGAGAGGAGAAAGGCGGAAGAAATAATGGAGAGAAAAGGAGAGGAGAAAGAGGGGAAATGAGGGAGAAAAGAGAAAGAGGCAGATGGAAAGTGAAGAGTGGAGAGAGAGGAGAGGAGAAACGGTTAGAGGAGAAGAAGAGGCAAGAGAGAGGAGAGGGAAAGTGAGGAGAGGGGAGGAGAGGAGAGGTTGGAGGAGAGTAAGAAGTGTGAGGGAAGTGGAGAGAAGGAGGGGGGGGGGAGAAGCGGGAGAGTGAGTGAAATGAGAGGAGAGAGAGAGAGAGAGAGTACAAGGGAAAAAAATCGAGGAAGGGAGAAAAGAGAGGGGAGGGTGGAAGGAGGAAGGGGAGTAGGGGTGAGGGAGGGGAGGGGAAAAACTACACAATGAAAGAAATAGAGTGGAAAAAAAATTGGGAAGAGGAGAGAGGGGAAGGGGAGAGGGGAGGGAAGGAGGGGGGAGACTGTATTAGGGAAGAATAAGAGTACAAAAAATGGAAGAAGGGAAGAGGGGGGAGGAGGAGAGAAAGAGAGGGGAGAAGGAAGAAGGAGGTGAGAGACGGGGAGAGGGAAGAGAAAGAGGAAGAGGGAGAGAAGAAAGAAGAGGAAGGAGAGAAAAGGAAGGGGAGGAAAGAGTAGGGGAGAGGGGAGGAGAATTACTGTACAAATAAAAATATGTAATGCAAATAAAAAAGGAAAGTACTAAGGAAAGAGAAATAAGAATGAAACAAGGAAAGAATTAGAGAGCAAGGAAGACAGGAGGAGGAGGAGGAGGTAGAAGGGTAGGAGGGAGGGGGATGAGGGAAGAAGGGTGGGGGAAGAGTGTACAAGAGAGTAAAAAAAATGAAGATAAATGAAAACAGGGAAGAAATTAAAGGAAAACAAAGACAGGAGAGTGGAGTGGGGGATGGGGAGGGGGAATAGGGGTAGGGGGAGTAAGGCCGGGGGCATATCCAGCCTGGCAACAGAGGGGCGACCTTGGACACAATATTATTATCACTAGTTGTTTATAGGGGCAACGTGGGAGTAGAGGGGGAGGGGGGAGAGGGGGTAGAAGGTGTGGTGGGGGAGTGGAGGATGAGGATTGGGGTTGACGCAGTTGGAGGTGAGAGGGGGGAGGAGGAGGTGTGGGGAGATGAAATGAAAGTAGGAGGAGGAGAAGGAATAAAGGGAAACGATGGGTAGGATGAGGGGAGATGAGGGGTTGGAAGAGGGGAAGGTGTAGCAGTTGGGGGCCGTCAGGGTTGTTAACACTTTGCCAGAAGGAAAATACAACTGGGAATTGAGTCTGTATGCCAACCAATCATTTTACTTTGCCGCAGAAAAACATTAACAAGAAAAGGATTACTCTCTTCAGTCTGAGAAACTTTCCTTAAGTTTGGATAATCTCCGTCTTTTGGTATAATGAAAAACAAGACGTATGGTATGATAGGAATAAAAAAAATATCTATTTATCGGTCTATCTGGTTATCTATCTATCTATATATACCCAGGCGCCTTAATCCCGTAATGAGTGGCCACAAACAAATCGCCTCCATGTCGCCCTGTCCCCAGCCATTTCGCTGCCCTATCCTCAACTCACACCTCTCTCATGTAGCTCTACTCCTGCCTCCATCTCACCCTCGGTCTCTCCCTCCCTCACCCCCCTCCACCTCACTCACATACACTCCTAGTTAGTCTTTAACTCTCAATCATTTGCATATATAGTTCTGCCCAGTAAACTGTTTATGTGCCGGAAGAAACAAAATAAAATAGAAAATAAAACAAAGTCGACTGTGGTGGGTAAAGAGTCAAGCAACTTTTTTCCTCCTGATGTGCTGGAGATGAGGTGATAGCGTCAGATATGGTAGCCCGGTAGTTTATGACAGGTCTTTTGATCGCCCCAACAACTCTGACAGTAGGTATTAGTGCCTAAACTGAGGCGTGTGGGTGGGGCTGTGTGGCGCCGTCTCTTTGTGCGTAGGATGTCGGGAACGGGTATCACATCGTACGTCCAGAGACGGCGTCACTTGATACCTCCACACCCACCCACATTCCTCCGTTTCGGCACTAATACCCACTGTCTATAATGTGAATACACTCTTGAACCATTGTCCCTGCACACAGTTTACGCTTATCTCTAACTGACGAGGAGCCTACACATGGTGGCACTGTCCACCCAGGGGCAACACCTGCGGCGTCCCAGTCAGGAGCCAAACTTCTTTATATTTCCCCAAATCTCATTCCCCTGCACCTCGCCGTGAGTAATGATCCTGGTCCACCACTGGTGACGCGCTGTCCACCACAAGGGGACGAGGTTCCCTACACGATGTACCGTTGTCTACTTGTAGGACGACCCCGCAGAAGCAGCTGCTTACCAGTGGTCGACGAGTTTGTTCGCCCAGACAGACCAAGGTCAAGCAGCAACAACAAACAACAACAATTCCTAGCTGAAAGAAGTCTCAGTCATAGTTTGACACCAAAGGAAGACGTGCAGTTAGTAGCTGGAAGTCCTTTGCAAACTGTACAAGTAACAGTTGTCCTGGCAAACTGTCCCCCGTGCAGTGTACCCAAGCCTTGACACGGCATCTTAATACTGGACGACAGGTTATCGTTTTGTGCCAACCCCTGGCCGCCATCCCCCTCCAGACAGGTGTGGGGCGGGATGGTGGGAAGAAACCATGGCTGACGAATGTACATTGTGATTAATTCCTTCAGTTACAATGACGTCCCGGTATTTTTCTATTTCGATAGATAAGTAAATAGATAAATAGTCAGATAGATAGATAGGTAGATAGAGCGCCAGTCAGATAGATAAATAGATAGACAGCCAGATCACCTCACTCCAAACACCAGATTAATGGCAGCCTTGACGATCCATACTGTTTATTTTTATTTTATATCAGTAGGCAAGATACACCCACAGGCTACACTACACAGATGATGCTACACCCTGTACATACACTACTGCACTAAATATATTAACACATACACTAAATACACACTGCTACACTTAACATACACACTACTACACTTAACATATACACAAATACACCAGACATACTTCTACACCTAATGTATACACAGATCATATATCACACTGCTACATTTAATACACACACACACACACACACACACACACACACACACACACACACACTCTCTCTCTCTCTCTCTCTACGTACACATGTCATCCAAACCCATGTGTACCTTTATTCTTGCTGGAGACCATTTTATTCAGCCGTATAAAATGCTATACACACACACTGAAGATCTTAGACATACACTGCTGTCTTGGGAGGAAGTTGGAAAATGTAAGAAAGTGTGTGTGTGTGTGTGTGTGTGTGTGTGTGTGTGTGTGTGTGTGTGTAACGAGTGATTTAAAGTGTATTTCTGTGTGTAGATGGTGCCAGTGTGTCGCTCTCTCTCTCTCTCTCTCTCTCTCTCTCTCTCTCTCTCTCTCTCTCTCTCTCTCTCTCTCTCTCTCTCTCTCTCTCAAGTACTATTTAGTCACACATACCTTTGACATTACACTCACACGCACATGAACGTAAAACACACACACACACACACACACACACACACACACACACACACACACACACACACACACACACACACAAATATAATCCCCTTAACCACATACTTGGCACCTTAGTCTTTGTGTGTGTGTGTGTGTGTGTGTGTGTGTGTGTGTGTGTGTGTGTGTGTGTGTGTTTCTCTCACCTATTAACCCTTTCAGTACGATGACGTGCAATTATTTTCTCTGCATAATTTTTTTTTTTCATTCGTATTGCTGCTGGATTTTCTCACCGCCAATAGTTCATTCACTTTAAATAGGTGGAGGTGGAGAGAGAGAGAGAGAGAGAGAGAGACTGACTAGAAGAGTGTATGTTAGTTAAGTGGAGGGGGAGAGAGAGAGAGACTGACTAGAAGAGTGTATGTTAGTTAAGTGGAGGGGGAGAGAGAGAGAGGGGAGATCAGGGATAAGGAGAGATTGAATGGAGAGATATATGAGAGGGAGGGATGTGAGCGGGAGGGAGGGCAGTCTGATGGCGTTGGACAGGACAACTTGGAGGCGATTTGTTTGTGGCCACTGTTTACGGAATTAAGGCGTCTGGCAGTAGATAGTACTAGACAGATGGATTTTCGTCCTTATGTAACTTGTTTCGCTTAGCCAAGTGGCAGTGGAAGATAAAGCTATACCCCTGCATCCCCTCCAAAGCACTTCTTCGTGACTAGCACCACATTCACGTGTTAATCTCCTACTAGAACCCAGTATTCAAGATGGAGAGATGGCAATGTTAGGCCGTGGTAGAGTAAAAACGGTGTCTTGAATATTTCGTGACTTGGGTAGCCTCTGAGACCTTATTTCCCCTTTGATATTGTGCTAAAAATAAGTGTGGTTAATTGCATTCATGTTGCTTCGTACTGTGACCTGATAAGATCCTGTTTGATAGGGCTATAGTGAAGGGAACTTTACCATGTCACGGTAGGGATCTATGTTTTATATCTCGCCTCTTCCTTTTATGCAGGTGATTGGATTGATGGTGGTGTAGGTGGTGATGATGATGATGATGATGACTGGGATGGCTACGATAATGGTGGTGATGATGATGATGATATGAGAAAAATTTATACGAAGAACTGTTGCGTATCAGAGAAAATCAAACACACATAATTGACTTAAGTAATGGTGTGTGTGTGTGTGTGTGTGTGTGTGTGTGTGTGTGTGTGTGTGTGTGTGTGTGTGTGTTTTTACCCTTCCTCAGCACCCCTACTCCTGAAACACTGACGAGAGAGAGAGAGAGGGGCTGTCTTTATATATTTTGTTTTTATGTTCTTCCCTTCTATATTTATGTACTCTTTAATGTAGTTCTTCATCTACTTCATCTTTATCTACCTTTACTACGTCTGTCTATCTACTACCTGTCTATTTGCCTGTCTACCACTTTTATTTGTGTATATACATCTTTACTTCCACATCTGTCTATGTGTGTATGTCTGGTTTTTCATCTTTCTCCGTTTGTTCAGTTATTCTCCTGTCTGTCTACTGATCTACTCCTTGTCTGTGTTTATCTGTCGTTCTGTCTCCATGTCTGTGTTTTATCTATCGTTCTATCTACTGCCTGTCTATTAGGAGGACTGCCAGCTAATTTTAGACGTATAATTTTAGAGATGTAATTCCCAAGGCATTACGATAACACACACGAAAACAAATTACTCAGAGAGGATAGTAATTATGCTGTTATACCCTCTCTCTCTCTCTCTCTCTCTCTCTCTCTCTCTCTCTCTCTCTCTCTCTCTCTCTCTCTCTCAGTTGCAGTTTTTTCCATAATTAGATACCCTTCTCTCTGTTGGTCTTTCTCTCCACTTTCTCCTTTCTCTCTCCCACTTCTCTCCTCATTCTCTTCCCTCCCTCCCTCCCTCCCTTTGTCTGTCTGTATATCGATCTCTCTATCCATTGATCATTTCATATATGTATTTATTCGTTCATTCATTCATCTGTTTATCCATCCATTCATCCATCCTTCAAACCATCCTTCCATTCATCAGCCTTCATACTTGCTACCTACTTACCTACCTGCCTGCTTCCTGCTTACCTACATACATCCTACCTACCTACCAATATAGCTAGTTTATTACCTGGTTGGGCCTTGTTTGCGTGTCCCTTGTCTTACGTGTGTGTGTGTGTGTGTGTGTGTGTGTGTGTGTGTGTGTGTGTGTGTGTGTGTGTGTGTGTGTGTGTGTGAGGACATCATTAAAAGGAATCCGGTGCCCCACTCACCTTATACAGATGGACACACCCACACCCTCACCCACCCTTCCTGCATACAGCACTATCCCACCCACCCACCCACCCACCCTCCCATTCACCTACACTCTCACCTTTTCACCCTGTCCCTCCATGCACCATCCCACACCCTCTCACATCCCATCCTCACCCACTCTTCCTCACACCGTCACACTGCCACTCTTCTTCACACCCTCATACTTCACCACCTTCACACTCTACACTCACCCATCTCACACTCCACCCACTTTCTCACCCTCACACACACACTTACATCTCACCCTCACACTCTTCACGTCACCCTTGTATTCCTGCACACACCCTTCCTCCCTCACCCTGGCTTACCCTACCCCACACTCCACCATCTCACCCTCAAACCTTATAGAGTCTGACGCACCCATACCTCACCCTTGCTGCCTCATACTGCACCCACTCACCCTCTCTCACTCGCACTCACTCATCCTTCCTTATACTTTCACACTTTCACAGACTCTTACTCATCCTGGCACCCTACCCACCACCTGCTACTTGCCTAATCACCTGTCTGTATACCTGCTTTATTACCTACCTGCCTACCTGTCTACCTACCTACCTACCAGTCCACCAATACCCTAGCTTTCTCACACACACTTAACACCTCCTCATCCCAACACTCACTCACCCTAGCACCCTTACACTCATCCACTCACATATACCCACTCTCACACACTCACACCTTACCTTCATACCCACCACCCACCCACCCACCGTTTCCTTGGTCCACCCTTCTGTCCTTCCATATCTTACTTTTATTTTCTCCACCCTGATACTCCACCCTCCACTTCAGTCTTCATCTAGTACACATACATACATACGTACATACATACATACATACATAAGTACATGCATACATAAGTAACACACACACACACACACACACACACACACACACACACACACACACACACACACACACAATCATTAAACCATGCTGGGGATTTGGCTGAGTTGAATGAAATCTATTAACATCATTATCCATGGCACGTCTGGTTGATTTATTATTATTATTTTATTTATTTATTTATTTATTTATTTATTTATTTATTTTTATTTATTTATTATTATTATTTTTTTTTTATTATTATTTTTTTTTGAGAGAGAGAGAGAGAGAGAATTTTCGAACTGTACGGGTTAGACATCACCTTCATCCACCTCTTCAGTACAAGGCTCGTATTCTCAGTTAAGGAAGCACCCTAACACCTCTTCCTCAGCGATTTATTTTTAGATATGGCTGGTTAATATCTTTTTGTACGCTATGTATGCAGAATATGGCGATATTGGCAGGGCAGTAAGCACCACCAAATATAGATTAACACCACAACCATCACTGTCACCATCACCACCACGACCACCACCACCACTACCATTGCTATCACCACCACCACTACCTTTGCTATCACCATCACACTGTCACCACCACTACCACCACCACAACCACCACCACCCTGACCCTGACAAACCAAACAAAGGTGTGACACGGTCCCTCCTTTCTTTGCTGCCGCGTCACCACCACCATCATCACCATTACCTGCCATCATCATCATCATCATCATCATCATCATCATCATCATCTTCTTCTTCTTCTTCTTCTTCTAGTATTTTTGTGCTGAATTAAATCTTGTGAGTGATAGAGGGAGGGTGGGTGAGGCAATGAATATGTTGATAATGACCTATGACCTCTCTCTCTCTCTCTCTCTCTCTCTCTCACACACACACACACACACACACACACACACACACACACACACACACACACACACACACACATTTCCCCTAGTCACTGTCCCCCTCCCCTCTCCTCCCCCTGTCTAAGTGCTTGTTGAGACTGTGTGCTCAGCTCCTCCCATTCATTCACCACACACACACACACACACACACACACACACACACACACACACACACACACACACACACACACACACACACTCATGCCTACACATATACACACACGGTCGCACACGCATACATAAACAAAGGCACGCACAAGCACATGCATACGTAAGCACACACACACACACACACACACACACACACACACACACACACACACACACACACACACACACACACACACACACACACACACACACACACACACACACACAGTACATGTATATACTCTACATTCGTGTGAGGACACCTACGTTTGTGTAGTCTGTGATTAGAGAGAGAGAGAGAGAGAGAGAGAGAGAGAGAGAGAGAGAGTGAGTGGCTTGGTAGGCAAGAAGGGATTTTGAAGTGTGTGTGTGTGTGTGTGTGTGTGTGTGTGTGTGTGTGTGTGTGTGTGTGTGTGTGTGTGTGTGTGTGTGCATAAAAGGAGAGGGTGACTAGAAGGGGTATGTGTACACTAGAATGAATGAAGGGAGTGGCAGGGAGCGGTCTACCCCCCCTCCGCATACACACACACTCGAGTAAGGAAATGGGGGGAGGGAATGGATAAGAGGGAAGGAAGGGTAGTTGAGTAGACGAAGGGAAGGGGAGACAGAGAGGGAGGAATGGGGATGGGAGGGAAGAGAAAAATAGAGGAAATGGAGACAGACAGACGGAGGAGGAAGGAGAGGAACCAAGGATGAAGTTGAGAGAGAGAGAGAGAGAGAGAGAGGTGACATGATTATTTACCGAGTCAGACAGAGGACGAGCCGTAAATTGGCGGTGACAATATTTACCTGTGTGAAGTGACGTGTGTTGGGTGGGT
Source organism: Coenobita brevimanus (assembly GCF_032717465.1). Classification (NCBI taxonomy): domain Eukaryota; kingdom Metazoa; phylum Arthropoda; class Malacostraca; order Decapoda; family Coenobitidae; genus Coenobita; species Coenobita brevimanus. The sequence goes on from NC_136972.1 coordinate 23,858,690, forward strand.
AAGCTTCAACGCCCAGCCTGATGCAAGAAGGATACACCAAAACACACAGATTTAAAGCACCAGGAAGGGATTTTACCTCTACTTGGGGGGAGGAGGAAGGGAGGTTCGCTTCTACTCTTGAATAATATTGTCTCTTAGCAGCCACAGTGAAGTAAGCAAGTCCGTTCGTCGACTGTGTGGTTTACGTCTTCACATGAAAAGGGGTTGTAGTAAAATGGGCCTGGTGAACAAAGGAGTGGGTGGGATGGGCTGGAATGCTGATGGGCGGTGGGGCAGGGGCAGGGAAGTATACTCTGTGAAAATAGGTGCTGTAGGATTACTGTTTGGAGTGTTGTGAAGGTGTGAATAATATCGCCATTAACCCTTACGTCACCGGTGCTTCTTCCTGAGTTAAATACTAATAAAGTCGTCTGGAGCTTGAAAGAATATACAGTAAAAATATGTCATTGCTTTGAAAGGTTAAAGTGGAGGAGATTTCGAATACCATTATTATTAGAGGCATTTTCTAGGTGGATAAATTTGGAGGTAGCAAGAGTAAACTTTAAATCGTGAAGCATTCAAAGTTACCCCATACATTCCAGCAAAGTATTTTTAATTTTTGTTAATGCTACAGTCAAGGCATCAGATAAACCTTTCCTTACTCCCTTCCGTATGAGGGGGTTTGGCTGAGCTGAATAAAATCGTCTGGCGTTATATTTCATTCACTTTAACTTGGCGAAATTCAACCTTTTGGCTGAACAAGACAATACCACGGTCCTACATCCTTTCCACAGCACTTCTTCGTGACTAGCATCATATTCCAGCGTTAGTCTACTACCATAACTCACCATTCAAGGTGGACAGATGGCCATTTGACGCCTAGTTAAAGTGAACAGGGTATAGGAAAATAAAAATAAAAATTACGTCATAGGAGTGAAGGGGTTAAGTGGACATAATGGCGTGTATGGGTTCATTTAAGGCTCATTTTAGGGTCATTTTGGGGGTCATTTTGAGGTCACTGTGGGGTCAGTTTGGGGTTCTTTTGGGGTCATTTTGAAGCCATTTTGAGGTCACGGTGGGGTCATTTGGGTTCATTCACGGATCATTATGAGGTCACTGTGGGGTCATTATGGGGTCATTATGGGGTCGTTTAGCGGTCATTTTGGGGTCGTGGGGGTAAATTTGTTGTCATGTGGGGGTCATTTAGAAGTCATTTGGGCATCATTATGAGGTCATTTTGGAGTCATTATAGGGTCATTTGGGAGTCATTTGGAGGTCATAATAGGGTCATTTGGGAGTCCTTCTGGGGTCACGGTGGGGTCAGAGTGAGGTCCCCAGAGTAACTAGTCATGTGGGTGTGTCACTAAAGGCACTGTGTGGAATATTAAAGTGACCCCCCAGTCTGTGTGTGTGTGTGTGTGTGTGTGTGTGTGTGTGTGTGTGTGTGTGTTTGTATTTCATGTACCTGTTCTGTAAGTATATGTCTACCTGTGTGTCTTTGTGTATGTGAATGAATGTATGTACAGTATGTGCGTGTGAATGAACCTGTGTTCATATGTAGTTTAAGTGTATGTGTATGCCTCTGTGTAGCCAGCCTGTGTGCATGTGTGTATTGCTACTTGTGTGTGTGTGTGTGTGTGTGTGTGTGTGTGTGTGTGTGCGTTTGTGTGCTTATTTAAATGTCTGTGTGTGCCTGTGTGTGTGTACTTATTTAAATGTATGTGCGCGTGTGTCCGTGTGTGGTCATTTAAACTTACTGTATGTATGAGGTAACGTGTGTGTGTGTGTGTGTGTAATTTAAATATATGTGCCTGTGACTATATTTATGTGTACCTGTCTATCTTTGTAGCCAGGTATGGGTGTAGCAAGGAGAGTGTTACCCGGCGCCAGGGTCTGTATGTGGCGCCAACCCCCCCTCGCATCCCTGCCACCACCTCCACCACCCACCACCCTTGTTACCAGCACCATCCCTGCCACCACTATCACCTCTGCCACCACCACCACCACCACCATCCCTGTTACGACCATCATCCCTGCCACCACCACCACCCCTACTACCACCACCCGTGCTACCACCACCGTCCCCTACCACCATCACCCCTGCCACTGCTACCTCTCCTACCATTCACCATCCCTGCCACGTCCCCCTCCACCTTTCACCACCCCTGCCATTACCACCTGGAGAAGCTGTAGGTGCATTGGTTACCACGTCTTGCTCAGACTTGACAGAGGCCGTTATTGATTCTTGCGCTGACCGGACTGTTGGATTCAGTTTGTTTCCTCCATGTCCCAGTTCACCAGACAACGTAAATGGGGACACGGGTCTGTACTAACTACGCTGGTCGTGTTCTAGGGGAAGAACAGCCCTTAGAAATATCCCGTGTCTACCTTAACCTTTTGTATTTTATTCAGCTTAACACCGGAAGATATAGTTGAGATAAATTCCAGGTGTCCTAAGCTTGAAGAACTATCTCAAGTGGTTTACCTTTTCTTAGCCATTGGTAAAACTGTACAAGCCACTCGCATTTTGTCCCATGGAGAGCAAGGCACGAGGCTAGGCTGCGATAATCCAGAATATATTAGCGAAACAGACACAGACATATTTAGGAGATATGGCCCGTATCCTGGTCGGGTAAGGAGGTTCCCTAACACCTCTTCCTTAACGATTTATTTTCCAAACTAATTAATGTCCCCTGGTTTGCTTCATATGTCTTTTCAGAATCGACATAGATTGCATGAATAACACACAAGAAAATAGTGAAGGAGCAGAAACAGAAACTAATCGGTATGGAAGTGGTATTAGTAAGCTTCCTAACCGTACTAGAATACCCCTCATAGACGCCCCTGGTAATGGTTATAAGATAGAGTAAGTGGTCGTGAGGGGAATTTTTTTGGGGTGGCAGGGACGAGGAATAGGCCTCATGGTTTAGTGTCGTCTTCCTTCATTGATATTTTAACCATCACCCTTACATCATTAACATATTCATAAATATCCATTTTTTTTCTTTTTGTCTTTGAAGGAACTATCTTGCGGACTTGTGGCCTTTGGTTCCTTCTTCCTCGCATTAAAAAGAAAAAAAAAGAGAGAGAGAGGTTGTAACTGCTATTCACTAAATATACCTCTAGAATATTATTACAACTCACTCCTCTTAAGTTTGAGGTGCAGTTTAAGTTTTTTGACAGACAGAAAACTTTAAGAGAAATACATTGAGGTGGTTTGGCCATGTGGAGAGGATGGAGAGTGAGAGACTAACCAGGAGAGTGTATGTGAGTGAGGTGGAGGGGGAAGAGGGAGGAGGAGACCGAGGACGAGATGGAGGGACGGAGTGTAGAGGTATATGAGAGAGGGGGTAGAAGTCAGGGGGAGGGCAACGAAATGGCGGGGCACAGGGCTACATGGATACGATTTGTTTGTGGCCACCTCTTACGGATTAAGGCGTGTGGCTATAGATAAAAAGATAAATAGATAGATAGATAGACAGTAACCCCCCTGATTTTCCCTCTTCCCAAACTCTCAGTACTTTTACGCTTCTCACAGTCAGTAATATTGTGTGTGGTGATTGAGAGCGTGTCTGATTATTATCGGTACCCTTGCTTTGAGGTGCAGGTGTGATGGTATAGAAGGATTGATGTTTTGGTGCTTATTCAATTAAAAGTGCCTCCTGCTGGGTCTTGTGTGTGTGTGTGTGTGTGCGTGTGTGTGTGTGTGTGTGTGTGTGTGTGTGTGTGTGTGTCGCAGCGAATCAAGGAACATGGATTTGCGGTAACAGTGAATTAATTGAGTTGTGTGTGTGTGTGTGTGTGTGTGTGTGTGTGTGTGTGTGTGTGTGTGTGTGTGTGTGTGTGTGTGTGTGTGTGTGTGTGTGTGTGTGTGTGTGTGTGTGTGCGCGTGCGCGCGCGCGCGTATGTGTTTCCGTGTGCACTATATGCGTACCATCCTTAAATAACACACACTCCCCTGTCTAAATATACACCCTCACAGAAACTGATATATATATACTTAACGTTTCTGCATTGCCTCTTCATATTCTTATCACCACAGCCTTGAACACTGCCAAGAGCATCAAGAAAACACCCCAGCGATGCATCACTCCCGCCGCTACTTCAAGGCGGAGGGAGGGTAAAAAATAAATTGCGTAGTGGAAGGATGTACGTAGTGAAGGGAATGGGGTGGAGTGGCGTAGGTTGGAAGGAGGGGTGTGCTGGATTAGACCGACCTTGAAGTATCTGGTTTGGGATTCTGTCTGTCTCTCTGTCTGTTTATCCATCTCTCTCTGTCTACCCATCTAGTATGTTTATCTATTTTGCATGTATCTATCAGTCTTGCTATCTGTCTGTATAACTATTTGCCTGTCTATTTATCTCTGTCTTTATCTGTCTATGCATGTATCTGTCTATCTGTTTATGTATCTGTCTTTATATAGCTCTGTCTCTATTTTTCTGTCTACCTGTCAGTCTGTCTTCTCGCCTAATTCCTACCCGTTTTTTCCCTTTTAGCTGTAGGTGCGTCTCTCAGCTGCATTTAATCGTTTTGTATGAAAAAATAAATCCTAAAGACGCTTGTACATAATTTTGACTCATTAAAAAGATAAATGGGCAAAGTGATTACGTTGAGGGGAGGGAAGGGGAGGGGAAGGGTGGAGAGGGGAAAGGGAGCGGCAAGGGGGACTGGAGAAGGAAGGGAAGTGGAGAGGGAAAGGAAGGGAAGTTGGGCAAACGAGAGAAGGGAAGGTGGAGGGAAAGAAGGGAACTGAAAGAAAGGAGAGCAGGGAAAGAGGGGAGGAAGGGGAGAAAGGCAAGGTAGAAAAGGGGCAAGAAAAGAGGTAATGGGGGAGGGGGAGGAAAGGAGAGAATGGGAGAGAGGGGAGGAAAAGAGGGAACGGGGAGGGAGAGGAAAAGTGGGCTTGGGAGCAGGGGGAGAAAAGTGGGAATTGGGGAAGTGGAGGAAAAGAGGGAATGGGGGAGGGGGAGGAAAAGAGGGAATGGGGGAGGGACAGGAAAAGAGGGAATGGGGGAGGGACAGGAAAAGAGGGAATGGGGGAGGGGCAGGAAAAGAGGGAATGGGGGAGGGGCAGGAAAAGAGGGAATGGGGGAGGGGCAGGAAAAGAGGGAATGGGGGAGGGGCAGGAAAAGAGGGAATGGGGGAGGGGCAGGAAAAGAGGGAATGGGGGAGGAAAAGAGGGAATGGGGGAGGGGCAGGAAAAGAGGGAATGGGGGAGGGGCAGGAAAAGAGGGAATGGGGGAGGGGCAGGAAAAGAGGGAATGGGGGAGGGGCAGGAAAAGAGGGAATGGGGGAGGGGGAGGAAAAGTGGGAATGGGGGGAGTGGGTAGGAAAAGAGGGAGTGGGGAGGGGGGAGGTAATGGGGGAGATCAGGAATGGGGGTAAGGCAGGGGAGAGGGGAGGAAAGTGAAATGGAAAAGGAAGGGAGGGAGGGGGACGATAGGGAAGGGGCAGGGGAGGGAAGTTTGGGTCGAGAGGAGGGAAGGGGGCTGCTGAAGTGGGGGAAGGAGAGGGGAGGAAAGGGAAATGGAAGAGGAAGGGAGGGAGGGGGACGATAGGGAAGGGGCAGGGGAGGGAAGTTTGGGTGGAGGGGAGGGAAGGGGGACGGGTGAAGTGGGGGAAGGAGTTTAGCTGGGTTCATATCCATCTCTGTGTCTTAGCGTGGGCGGAAAAATCACACGATGGGAAGGGGGTTAGGGTGCCAAGGGGTGGGGATGGGGGCTAGGGGTGAATTAGGGGGTGGGGTGAGGGGTTAGGAGGGCATAGAGGTGAGGGTTAGGGGCTAGGGGGATGGGGTGGGGGTTAGGGGTGCATGGAGGTGAGAAGTAAAGGGACAGTAGCGTGGAGGTGGAGGTTAGGATGGGATAGGGATGAGGGTGGGGGTTGGGGTGGGGGGTTATGAGGGTGTGTGTGGGTGGGGGGGTCAGGGGTGCATATCCAGCAAACAGGCGGTCTTTAAGCAACATTTTACTATCTCAGGGCGGGAACACTGGCCAACGGAATAACCCATATCGGATGTCATCTCACCCCAAATGGCTGGTTAGAATTCTGACGGTTTGGGACGAAGGATGGGAAGGATAGGGAAACAGAAGAGTGGGTGGTGGGGACGTTGTGTGTGTGTGTGTGTGTGTGTGTGTGTGTGTGTGTGTGTGTGTGTGTGTGTGGTCAATACTGCAAGCATTTCAATCCCCGACATGCGGTCACAGGTTGGCTTTCGACATATTGATTTGCTTATGTCTGATGAGTGTTTTTTCAAGCACTGTCACACACACACACACACACACACACACACACACACACACACACACAAAGAGAGAGAGGGAGAGAGAGAGTCTGTATATGCCAGTGCCTCGCCCAGTCACCCCCTAACCTAGACTCTTATGTAATATTAATCAATACAGGATCAGGTCGCTTAGATATATGACAGTTTATTTTACTTTGACCTTAGATTTTTGAGAGTACGAGGATAGGGTGACCGAGGATGAGATGGAGGGATGGAGTGGAGGAGGACATTGAGTATGAGGAGGAGTGAGAGAGCGAAGGAGACTCAGGGTGAGGTGGTGAGAGAAAAAGCAGAAGAGGATCCAGTATGAGGTGGAGGGGTCGAAATGAGGAGGATGAGAGGGAGATCGAGAATGATGTGGAGGGAGAGAGTGGAGGAGAAAGAAAGGGAGACTGAGGCTGAGGTGGAAGGAAAAGTTGGGGGAGAATGGAAGGGGGGAGGAGGAGAGGGAGGCGGAGGAGGAGATGGAACGATAGAATTGGGGAGTATATGAGGTGGAGGAGAAGGAGAGCGAGATGGAATGGAGGAGGGTAGGGTTATGTTGCAGGGAGGAAGGGAAGAGAAAGGGATAGGTAGGTAGATAGGTAGGTAAGGAGGGGACCAGAAGCAGGAGATGTAAATAGGTAGGTAGGTAGGTAAATAAGGAAAATGGGGTCAGAAGGTAGACAGGTAGTTAGGTAGGTAGGTAAGGCGGGAGGAGAGGGCCAGGAGATAGGTTGGTAGGTAGGTAAGGTGGAGGGAGGGAGAGGTAGGTGGGGAGGAGGAAGTTGTCATGGGGGTGAGGGGGAGGAAGGTGGGTAGATATAGTCAGAAAGAGCTAGGGTGGGAGGTAGGTAGGTAGGGAGGAGAGAGGGTGTGCGTGGAGAGGGAGGAAGATTAAGTAAGGATATAGGAAAATGGGAAGACAACTAGGAAAGGAAGACGAGGGGAAAGGCAGGGTGGTAGGAAGGCAAATGAGAAAGGAAGAGAAGGAGGAAGGTAGCTTGGTAGGAAGGTAAGAAAAAAAAAGAAAACGGAGGAAGGTAGCTTGGTAGGTAGGAAGGTAGGGAGGGGACAGGTAGGTAGGTCGATAAGAGTGGGAGAGGGAGGGGGTAGGAAGGGTCTTAGGCAACAGTAAAAGAGAAACAGAGAGGCCAACTCACTGACGCATCCTAATCCCTCATTCAAGCATCCTTTATTTCCACAAACTCCACGACAACAATTCCCATTAAAACTTGACGCTTAAATCCCCACATACCACACACAAACACCACGGATTCCCACGCGAAACAAAAGAAAAAACGTGAAAAAAACAAAAGCTCGTCAATGTTTACATCAGAGAGCGCGGGAAAGTGATGGTTTTTCTGGGAGCTCGAATGTGATTGGCTGGCTGGGTCCCACGGTCTCGTAACCTTGGCCCTGATTGGTCGAGGGGTCCAGTGGTCTTGTAACCTTGACGCTGATTGGCTGAGGGCTGGCTCCAGGACTCCCATTCATAACTCTGGCCGACCTTCCATTCATAAGAGCGCCGGAATGAATGAATGAGTGAATGGGAGGCTAGGCACCGGGTAGAGAGAGACAGAAGACAAACAGAGAGAGAGAGAGAGAGAGAGAGAGAGAGATAGAGAGAGGAGTAGACAAACGATAGAGTAAGGGATTGTGCAAGAGATGCCTAGGTGAAAGACAGACAGACAGTTAGAGGGATAGATGGATCAGTTGTGGTAGGGCTAAGGAAACAGAGAGAGAGAGAGAGAGAGAGAATGCATTAACTCCTTTATGAGGAACTTTTATAAAAGGTTGACGTGTGTGTGTGTGTGTGTGTGTGTGTGTGTGTGTGTGTGTGTGTGTGTGTGTGTGTGTGTTGAGGTTTGCATCCAAATTAAACCCACTGTTTCTCTTTGGTATGACAGTCAGCAGAGAGAGAGAGAGAGAGAGTCAGATTGAAGGCTTCCATCACCTGAATCAGCCCCAATCAGTTCCATGAGAGGAAGAGGTGAAAAGAGAGAGAGAGAGAGAGAGAGAGAGAGAGAAGTAGGGGATGGATAAGCGAGGAGAGGGAATGGAGGGAAGAGAATGAAAGGGTAGCGCAAAGGAAAGGGGGGGGGGGAACAGGAGGAAAAATGGGTTGGATGGAATGGAGGAGGGGATGGAGAGGGAGGGTAGGGAGGAGACAGGGGAAGGGGAAGGAGAGGGAAGGAAAGTGGGGAGGATGGGGGAGGAGAAAAGACGAGAAAGGGAAAGGAGAAGAGATTGTAGAGGAAGAGAGGAGAGAGGAAGGGAAGGAAAGAAGAAGGGAAAGAGAGAAGAGGGTTAGGATTGGATGGGAGACGAGAGGAAGAGTGAGAGAGGAGCAGGAGGAGGAGGAGGAGGGAAGTGCGTGGGTGGAGAGGGGAAAGATGGAGGGAGAAGGGAGAAGAGGGAGAGAGGGAGGGAAGGAAGGGGGGAGGAAGGAAAAAGGGGTAGAAGAAGGGAGGAAAGGGGAGGGGAGGGAAGGGGAGATAGGAAGTGTGGGTGTGGATGACGATTGACAGGCGGAAAGGAGTAAATCTGAGAGAGAGAGAGAGAGAGAGAGCAGCCAAGCAAGAAGATGAAGAGGGAAGAACGGAGAAAAGAAAAGAAAAGGAGAGAATGTGTCACCCTGGAGAGGAAATGAGAGTGGGAGGAGAGGAGAGGCGTAAGGGAGAAAATGAATACATAAAAAGGACTGCGGAGAGACTGCAACATAAAGATTGCCAAAATTGCAAAGGGAATGCAAGATGGTCTCCACGTAGGGATAGTCTGAGATATTCCTCGCAGATTGTCCTGTTGCTTAATGAAGACTCGATGGCAGGATTTGTGTTTGTGTTGTGTGACCTTTGACCTCGTGTGTCCGTTTATATAGCCTTAATACACACACACACACACACACACACACACACACACACACTCAACTGTACACGTCGCAAACACTATAGTACATACATACAGACTCTCTCTCTCTCTCTCTCTCTCTCTCTCTCTCTCTCTCTCTCTCTCTCTCTCTCTCTCTCTCGCCATCCATTTACGGTAAAATAAGGGCATTTCTTTTATATCCGTTAAGAGATTATATTTCTCTAAGATGTACCATATGTTACAATCAGAGGTGTGTGTGTGTGTGTGTGTGTGTGTGTGTGTGTGTGTGTGTGTGTGTGTGTTTAGTACGTGTATGTGTGTATGGGTGTGTGTGTGTGTGTGTGTGTGTGTGTGTGTGTGTGTGTGTGTGTGTGTGTGTGTGTGTGTGTGTTTTAAGAGAAAGAAAAACGCACAGTTACATAAATACATAATATTTCTTTATTGTTTTAACGAGGCGGTCCGGCCGTAATATTGAGAGAGAGAGAGAGAGAGAGGGGGGGGGAGGGTTAGTGGGGAAGGGGAAGAGAATTAGGAGAGAAAGAAGAGGAGGGGACATGAATGGGGGAGGAAAGCGAAGGGAGAAGAGGAATAAGAAAGTAAAGAAAGTGGGAGAGAAGGATGGAGAGAGGAGAAGTGAAGGGAGGTAAAATAGCAGAGAAAACGGGAGGGGGTGGGGAGGGGAGGGGAGAGAGTAAGAAGGAGGAAGTGAGAAAATAATGAGGGAGGAAGGTACAGAGAAGGAAGAACAGGGGAGGGGAGGGGAGGGGAGGTGAAGGGAGGTCTGGCGCCACAAAGAACAATGGGGATGAAGTGACGCCACCCCTCCCCTTTCCTCCCGTCCCCTCCCTTCCCCTCCCTGGCATAGAAGCAAGAGGTGAAGGAAGGTAGAAATCAGTCACTCCCCTCCCCTCCTTCCAGCTCCTCCTTTTCCCCTCCCTCCAACTCCTTCTTTTCCCCTCCCTCCAACTCCTTCTTTTCCCCTCCCTCCAACTCCTTCTTTTCCCCTCCCTCCAACTCCTCTTCCTCCCCTTCCCTCCAACTTCTTCCCTCTCCCTCCTTCCCTCCAACTCTTTCTCTCCCTCCACATCCTTTTCATTTCCCCTTCCTCTCTCCCCTCCTCCTCTCTTTTGTCACCTTCCACTTTCCATTTCCTCCCATCTTCTCTTTTCCCCCCATCCCCTTCCTCTCTTCCCCACTCCTTTCCCCTTCCCCTCTCTTCTCCTTCCCCCTCCCCACCCCTTTAATGGAGCAAGACAAAGGGAGAAATTATACGCCTCCCCCTAATGCCATATCCCCTCATACCCCCTTATACCCAACCCCCTTATATTGCACCCCCTGATATACCCTTCCCCCCACCCAAATATTAGAAGTGAGGGAGAGGGGAGGGAAGGAAAGGAGAGGCGAGACAGAAGAGTAGGGAGGAGGGAGGGAAAGGAAAGGTAGAGGGATGGAAGGGAGTGGGAAGAGGAGGGGAGGAAAGGAGAGAAGAAAGACGGGGAAATTGGAGGAAGGGAAAGGAGAGGGGAAAGGGACGGAAAGTGGAGGGAGGGAATGGAGAGAGGAGAGGGACGGAGAGAGGGAAGAGAGGGAAGGAAAGGAGGGGAAACGAGAGGAGTAAAAAGGGAAGGAGAGAAGGGGAAAGCTGAAGTCATAACTTGTATTATATACCCAGCCATCAGTGTGTTTAGCTTGAGATTAAAAGCCAGATACTCTCTCTCTCTCTCTCTCTCTCTCTCTCTCTCTCTCTCTCTCTCTCTCTCTCTCTCTCTCTCTCTCTCTCTCTCTCTCTCTCACATCCTCTTTCCTCACATTCATCTTTTCTCTCCACCCTACGCCCACTCACCTCCTCTCTCTCTCTCTCTCTCTCTCTCTCTCTCTCTCTCTCTCTCTCTCTCTCTCTCTCTCTCTCACATCCTCTTTCCTTACATTCATCTTTTCTCTCCACCCTACGCCCACTCACCTCTCTTCCCCCCCTTCCTTCCCTCCTTTACCCCAACTCCCCAGCCACACAGTCTCTCCTCCGCCTCCTCCTCCTCCTCGTCTCTCCGTTTTTTCTACTCTCTCTCTTCCTTCCCTCCTTTCCTCCCCTGAGCGTCTCTAGTGCATTTCCTCCATCCTTCCTTTGCCGTTTCCTCTCTCCCTCTTCTTCCCCTGCCCTCTCTCTCTCTCTCCTTTTCCGTCCTCATCTTAGTTTGTTTCCATTTTTCTTTCTCTCCACCTTTCCTCTCTTCCATCCCCACCACCCACACATCCCCTTCTTCCCCTCCCCCTCTTTCTCCCTCCCTCGCTCTCTCCTTCCTTTTTCCCTTCCCCACTTTTTTTTTCCTTTCTCTCTTCCTGCCTACTCTCCATCTCGTCATCTCTTATCTCTCCCATCACCCACACTTTCCCTCCCTCTCCCCCTCTGTCTTCTTCTCTCTCCCCCTCCCCCTCCCCCTCTCCCTCTTGCTTCCCTCTCCTTATCCCTTTATCATTTCCACCACCCACACATTCCCTCCTTCCTTTCCCCTCCTTCTCCCTTCCTCCTCCCCCTCCCCCTCCCCCTCCTTCTCTCTTCCTCCACACCCTCCCCCTCTTTCTCTCCTCCTCCTCCCCCTCCTTCTCTTTTCCCCTCCCCCTCCCCCTTCCTCAGACTTATGAGCTACCATTTCTCTTTACACTGTTTTCTCTCCTTTTTGTTGTCATTATCTCTCTCTCTCTCTCTCTCTCTCTCTCTCTCTCTCTCTCTCTCTCTCTCTCTCTCTCCAGCACCAGTGTAAGGGTTAAACCAGCCATACGTAACAGAAGACAGTCCATGTCTCCTAAAATGATGATCTGAGAGGGGGATCGAACCCAGGATATGACAATACTAGGTCCTAAATGCACGCCCTGCCCAATGGACCTTGTGTGTGTGTGTGTGAGTGTGTGTTTGTGTGTGTGTGTGTGTGTGTGTGTGTGTGTGTGTGTGTGTGTGTGTTTGTGTGTGTAGAGGTGTGGGTGTGGGTGTGATATTATGGACGTTAAAAAGGTAATGCACAATTGCACATGGCTGTTTTCGTGTGTGTGTGTGTGTGTGTGTGTGTGAGGGTAATTGATGTGTGAGTGTGTGTATTTAGATGTGATTGTGTGTGTGTGTGTGTGTGTGTGTGTGTGTGTAGGTGAGGGAGTATGGATGTGTGGGTGTAGGTGCAAGAATATGAACGTATAAAGATATCGGATGGGGTCGTCTGTGTCTGTGTATGAAGAGAGAGAGAGAGAGAGAGAGTCATAAATTATTAGCACTGTAACTTTCTACACCTACACACGTGCGGTTATGTCAGTCCAGAAACAGGCTTGCAAAATTGTCAAACGATGAGGAAAGTGGCGTGGGAGAGAGAGAGAGAGAGAGAGAGAAGGAGGAGGGAGTGACGAGAGATACAAAGGGTTACAAAGGAATGTAAAGGAAAGCAAACAGCAACCTACGTGTTGGTCCTTTCGTGACTGTTTGGTTTAGGGAAGGTGATAACTGTGAAAACAAATCAGTCAGTTAAGGATAGTAAAGCAGAAAGGCTCTCCCCTACCCACCAAACCCTCCTGTCAAGGCCGTCAGGAAATAGTGAGAAGAACCACCATGCAGCGTAGGAGAACTATGGAAACTTCAAGGGAAAGAGGGAAAGGAAATTTTATTCTACACTATCTATTTGAAAGGAAAAGTAACATTAAGGAAGCAGTATTTATCGATGTAAAACCAAGATGGGGATAACTGAGGGAAGAGAGGAGGGGAAGAGGAAGAGGTGAATGAGAAGAGGAAGAGGAAGGAGAGAGGAGAGTTGGGGAGGTGATGTGTGTGTGTGTGTTTGTGTGTGTGTGTGTGTAAGGAAAGACGTGGGAGTGGAGAGAGAGAGAAAGAGAGAGAGAGAGAGAGAGAGAGTTTAGTTAAGCTCTCCTTAATCTCTAAAATCCTACTTAACTACGGCCCCAAGAGGTTCTAAAACACACACACACACACACACACACACACACACACACAGTCGTAATGACCTAAAGTTTCCTGACATCCTGAAGTGCCTGAAATTAGTGCTTCTTTATGTGGCCTTAAGTTGTTTTTCTTGAGGTCTGATATCTATTAAATTCTCTATCTATCTATCGCTGATGTCTATTAAATTCTCAGTCTATCTATCTGTGTATCTGTGTCTATCTGTCTCTCTGTCTGTCTATTGCTGGTCTATTAATTTCGCTTTCTGTCCGTTGCTTTACTCTTTTCACTCATGTCATCTTTTATACCCTGCGCTCTCTCTCTCTCTCTCTCTCTCTCTCTCTCTCTCTCTCTCTCTCTCTCTCTCTCTCTCTCTCTCTCTCTCTCTCTCTCTCTCTCTCTCTCTCTCTCTGATAGCTCTTAAGTAATTCATTTTTATAGAAAGCTCCTGTGTCCCTAGGGAGATTTCGTGACACCAGCATCTTAGCAATTTATTCTGCTCATTAATAAATCAGAGTCCAATTTAGTATTTCGGATTCAAATTATGTCGATAATTAGATGATAAAAATAGATTAGAGAATTATAGTGTAATGAGCAAAATGAGTCGCTAAAGAGGAAGCATTACGAAAGCCAGACCACCCAAAACAGGACTTAATTCCCTTACCGTGCACCAATTTCTTCATTTATTTATTTATGCTCTCAGTCACTCGTGTATGCAACTAGCCAACTCTGCGACTCTCTTGGTGTGCCTTTCCCATTGCTTATCATCTCCAGTCTTTTCAGTGCAGTGTGTCCAGGCTTCTTACAACGAACGAATCTTTAATCTGACTTTTTTTTGTCTTTTTTGTTAGTTTTATATGGAAAGAGGAAATTTAGGCTCTTAGTGTTGTTTGCTTTTTTTCTCTGCACTAAAAAATGAAATCATTGCTCCTGTGTCTTCCTCCACTAAGCCTGCTTGTACACACACACACACACACACACACACACACATCTGTCCCACCTCTCTCCCAGTCCCACCCACCGCAGGTGTCACCTGCTCCAGCCCACCTGTCCCGTCACACACACACACACACACACACACACACACACACACACACACACACACACACACACACACATGACCATGTTGTACTTGTAATCCTTTGACCTTTTTATGAGAGGTCATTACACTTTTTCATTTCCTGTGGTTTTCCAGGTAATGAAGGGACGGTTTATTTATTAGTTATGAGGTGGGAACACGTCTCCTTGGTTATTAGTCAAATCAGGTCCCCAGTCTGATCACATGTTTGCATTGTAACCACTACCATTTACATCACCACCCCACCGATCCCCCACGAGAGAGAGAGAGAGAGAGAGAGAGAGAGAGAGAGAGAGAGAGAGAGAGAGAGAGAAGCAGACAGACAGACAGGGGGGGATTTGATAAAGGTATTAGATTCTCTTTCGTCATAGAGTCATAAGGCAGAAGTTAAGAGGCGTGGGAAGTTGAAGCGAAGAAATAGAGAGCGAGAGAGAGAGAGAGAGAGAGAGGGAGAGGGAGGGAGGGAGAGAGAGAATACCCTTCCAAATCCCTGAACCCCCCCCCTCCCATCCTGAAATTGAGACGACTGAAGATTATCGTATAAGTTTTGATTAGGTTCAGTATTTCAGTGTCTCCAAGATTGCCGTCTCTCTCTCTCTCTCTCTCTCTCTCTCTCTCTCTCTCTCTCTCTCTCTCTCTCTCTCTCTCTCTCTCTCTCTCATTAAATCTTCAGTCACTCATATATTCCTTCATTTGTCGAGTTAGCCACCCATTCCTTCCTTCCTTCCTTCACCCATTCATTCATTCATTCATTCATTCATTCATTCATTTATTCATCTGTTCGTGTAGTCAGTCATTCAGTCTCCCACTTTTTCGTGAATTTATTCATCCGGTCATTCACTCATACAATCAGTTTGTCAGTGAATGAGACAGGTGTGGAGGGTGAGAAGTCTCTTAAGAGTAATTGTCCACTAAGTAGTGTATTATATTGGGAGCGTCCTCTCTCATTACCCTGCTCCTGTGTGTGTGTGTGTGTGTGTGTGTGTAAATAAGCAAAGGATTTCTAGGTATCATTTCAAGGAGAGTGTGTAAAATCACATCCAGAGCAATACTACTAATTTTTCTTGCTGTGGTTAGGCCACATTTGGATTATGCAGTGCAAGTTTGGTGTTCGTGTATTAGACTGGATATAAATTCATTGAAAAATGTACTGAGAAGAGTGACAATAATGAAATACAACTTTATGAACCGTTTATATGACGAAAGAATATTATGGGTGTGTGTGTGTGTGTGTGTGTGTTTTTTATGCAGAATGAACTTGTCCTGTACCAGAGAAGACAGACGTAAATTGAGGCCAGATGTAAACTCAGCTCACGTGTTTGCTCTAGTCAATTATACCCATTGTTAGCTTAATCTCAAATCTCCCAAACCTATTCATTTCCTAATAGCCACTTCCCAGATCAACTTAACCCCCTCCAAATCCTTCCCTCCCCCTCTTGACCCCACCCAGATATTTATGGGGGGAGGATCAGGGGGCTACACCTGTGACCCCACCCCCCAACACACCCCCTATTTAGGTCAATCCAGGTAATTTGATGATGGGTGATGAATGATAAATGGTTGAGTGAATTTGACTATGATTACTTCTCTCTCTCTCTCTTTCTCTCTCTCTCTCTCTCTCTCTCTCTCTCTCTCTCTCTGCTTCCTCCCTCCCTTACTCCTCCCCGTCCCTCCCACCTACCCCACATTCAGACTGACAGGCGCCACACACACACACACACACACACACACACACACACACACACACACACACACACACACACACACACACACACACACACACACACACACACACACACACACAGGGCACACCTATATTTCATTTCATCTATACTCACACCCATACACCCACACTTACACTCAAGCACACACACACACACACACACACACACACACACACACACACACACACACACACACACACACACACACACACACACACACACACACACACACAACCACCTACACTTGCCTGCACTCACACCCACACCCACACCCACGCCCCTTTTAAGGAACTCGTTTGCCTTGTGTTAGTGAGCAACCATTGTGATTCTAGATGGATGGATAGATTGATAGATAGATAGATAGATAGATAGGTAAACGGAGGGATAGATGGATGCATGGATAGATTAGTAAGGTAGTTAGATAGGTAGATAGATAAATGGATGAATATATTGATGGAAGAATGTGTGTGTGTGTGTGTGTGTGTGTGTGTGTGTGTGTGTGTGTGTGTTTTATGGATAGAGAATGGTCTAGAGTGAAGTTAATCTAACCTTCATCCATTACTATCCTTTTACAATCCCGTTGGTCTGTCTGTTTGCAAGTTTTCCTGACCCTGCTTCTTGTGAGAGGTGGCCGTGGATAAAAGGGATCTCTGGGTTCTCCTGTCCCTACTCATTAACGAACCGTCCTGAGTCGACATTACCACTTTTCCTGTCACGTTCCTTTGTATCTGTATATTTGTGTGTCTCTCTATATATCTGTCTTTTTTTCAGTCTGTCTTGTCTGTCTACCTATCTGTCTGTCGATGTACCTGTCTCTGTGTTGTCTGTATAAATATCTCTCTCTCTGTTTATCCATGTCTCTGCGTATTTCTCTGTCTATCTATCTGTCTTTCTATACCCAGACCCTTTTTCCTGGAGGGGGTGACCACAGGCAAATCACCTCCTTGTCACCCTGTCCAGCATCAGGCTGCCTTCCCTTCAACTCACCCCACCCACACTGATGGACCCTCCACACCCACATCTCATCCGGCTAAAATAATTGTGTGCATATATATCTCTCGCCTCCTTCTCCTCCTCCTTCTCCTCCTCCTCATCATCATTATCATCATCATCATCATCATCATTATCATCATCATCGTCATCATCATCATCATCATCATCATCATCATCATCATTTTTCTTCTTGTTCTTCTTCTGACGTTGGTATAATTTGGTCTCGCCTTTAACATAATTTTGCATAATTTAGCATAATTTATGAAGTCTAGCATAATTCTGCACATGGGAACTGCTAACACTGCGAGTCCTATGCTGAGGATTGTCACGCGTGCAGGCAGGAGGATAGTTGATACATATTATGGATTTGCCGATTACCTCTTAGTGCGAGGCGGAATTGAAGGGAATTAATCTGGAGAAGCAGGGTGGAGGGAGGGGTCGAGGTGGGAGAGAAACGTGAGGACAAAGAGTAGGACTTGGGGGTGGGGGACATGATAGGCGGAGAGAGAGGGATGTAGGAACGCCATGTTGCTTTTGTCCCGTCTTCTTCCCGGACCTTTTATCTTCGTCTTCATCTTCTTCCCCTTTTCGTAACTGCGCCACGGGTTTAATCGTAAAAAATATACAGAGGAGGAATTATGCGAGTCTGCCATTAGTATTCATGAGAGTTTGTGAGGGTAATAGGAGAGATATTGGCGTTTCTATTATTATCAGAGATGAATGGCAGTTTTGTGGCTGGTGGTTGTGGTGGGGAATGGTTGTAGTTGTGGTTGTTTAGAGAGAGAGAGAGAGAGAGAGAGAGAGAGAGAGTAACCCCTTCACTCCCATAACGTTATTTCATCTACTCCTTCACTGGTACTAGAGAGGGACGCCTTCATGTGGTGGCACAGATATAACCAGGCGGCTCCACTGCCTTGTAATATAAACGTCCCTCACCTACTTT
This sequence comes from Coenobita brevimanus, assembly GCF_032717465.1. Taxonomy (NCBI): domain Eukaryota; kingdom Metazoa; phylum Arthropoda; class Malacostraca; order Decapoda; family Coenobitidae; genus Coenobita; species Coenobita brevimanus. Next base: position 23,876,475 of record NC_136972.1, read on the forward strand.
CCTGTTCCTCAAAATGTGGATGGTGGACTGCAGAGGGGCAGTTTAAGTCTGCAGTCCACTGGGTTCACAATTCAGATGAACCTGGGGCCTCAACAACAACAACAACAACAGCAACTTCTACTATTTCCACCACCACCACCACTATTACTACTACTACTACTACTACTACTACTACTACTACAACAATTGGAAACAGGAAGAATAAACAAGAAAAAAAATCACAGGCATGAATGAGTTTTCAAGGACCGCCCCCGTTTGGACGCGAACCCAGGTCTAGACAAACACGCTCCTCACCCGACCAGTGGAGTTCCGAAAATATAGAAAACGAAGATTAAGGAGGACAGGAATAGGAAGAAAATGGATGAAGGGCAGCATAAGGAGTGACTTAAATACTTCTGGAGTGTGTGGGCTAGGGTGGCAGACAGGGGGAAGGTGGGGGGGTATGTATGAAGGTGGGGGGATATGTATGAAGGTGGGGGGTATATATGAAGGGGGAGTGTGTGTGTGTGTGTGTGTGTGTGTGTGTGTGTGTGTGTGTGTGTGTGTCCGTACACGCACACACACATTTCATTCATTTGCTCCCACACTTAGACCTACCTACCTACCAACCATCCATCCACCCATTTTCTCTCTCTCTCTCTCTCTCTCTCTCTCTCTCTCTCTCTCTCTCACAGAGAGAGAGAGAGAGAGATAGAGACTACACACCTCTCATTCATTCGGAAGACATTCTGGAACTTTCCATTTTTTTCTCTCTCTCACACACACACGCGCACACGCACACACACACGCACGCACGCACGCACGCACGCACGCACGCACGCACGCACGCACGCACGCACACACACACACACACACACACACACACACACACACACACACACACCTTCCATTCATCCATACTCGGTGTTTTATTTACATGTGGAGGGGGAGGGGTTGGGAGGGGAGGATGGAGGGAAGGAGGGGGAGAGGAATAGAGCGAGAAGAGAAAGGGGAGGGAGAGAATAAGGGGAGGGGAGGGGAAGCGGATGAATAGGAGAGGGAGAGAAAGAGGAATGGGATAGAAGGGGAATGAGTGAGATGAATGGAATGGAAAAGAAGGTGAAGAAAGACGTAGGGAGAGAGGAGAGGTAGACTGAAATAAAGACGAGAGAGAGAGAAGGAAAAGCGCGCGCAAGCTAGCGTAATCCAGCAAAGCCTCACGTTCATTGAGAAACCCAAGGCGAGTTAGCTCCGCCTACTTCCATTGAGAACCGCGCGGGCCGAGGGTATATAAGGCCTCCTCAGGGGTCGCTGCTTCAGTAGTACACCAGACACAAAGGAGAGGTAGTCATTCGCGCCCTCCACACACTCCAGATATAATGGTGCCAGTTTGGTGTGAGGTGGTGTTAGTGGCGGTGCTCGGCCTGCCCGCCCACGCCGCCCTCCTCCACCGACAACACCCGATCACCGACTTCGTCTTGCACCGACACCCGACCGCCGCCCATGGTGTGACCACGATTGAGCGGCATGACCCTACTACTGTACACGCCCACCAGCCCGCCCTCAAGGTCTTCTACCAGTCAGGGGTCAGTACTGTACACTTTGGATCATGTGCACACAGCATGTACACTCTGGTCATGTATACCATTCACACCACTCCGGAATCAGTACTTATGTGCACACCGCATGTACACTTTAGTCATGTACACATCACACACCAGTCTCGGGTCAGTAGTGTACACTTTTTAATGTACACACCGCATGTCCGCTTGTCATGTATACCTCACACACCAGTTTGGGATCAGTACTGTACATCTTTTAATGTGCACACCGCATGCACGCTTGTCATGTACACCTTACACACCATTCTGGGATCAGTACTGTGCACAGATCAAGAGCACACCGCATGTACACTTTTTTAGTTATGTACACCTCACCATTCAGGGTCAGTACTGTACATTTTTAATGTGCATATCGCATGTACACGTTTTTGATCATGTACTCTTGTCATGCACTTTTTAAGTGTACACTTATGTGCACCTCGCATGTACACTTAGTCATTTACACCTCTCGTACATTGTATCTCGGACACTTGTTCATGTACACCTTGCGTACACCTTTATCGTTTGTACACTTTTTGGCTGTGTACACTTTATTCGTAGGGCAGCTCATGTTTTATCGTATGAACGTTTATGTATCTCGTGTGCGTTTCTCTAATGTACGTTTTTTGATCATGTTCATCTACGTGAAGTTTTTTATGTACATCTTTTAACCAAATTCACTTTATGTACACTTGTCGGTCATGTACACCTAATATACTCTTGCTCACCGTCCATGTACACCTGTGCTTCGTGTATTTCTCGTGTGCACATCTCGTGCAATAAATCTCCATGCATGTTGAGAGAGAGAGAGAGTACACTTATTTTGGGGTATTTAAGGAAGCCTCCAGTTCAGGGGTTCCCAACCTTTTTAGCACAGCGCCCCCCTTTGGTCAGGCCTGTATTCGTTATGCCCCCTCCCACCCTGTGACGCCTAAACAACGATGTTTTTAATGTTCCCTATGGATGCTAGGATGCTGGCTGGCAACAGTACATGTGGTGCTCGAAATGATGGTTGTGAAGTTTTCCTGTCAAAGCTTCTTATACATACATATCTTTGGGAATACCCTGTATGCATTGGAATGGCCAGGCCCTATGTTGAACTTTGATAACCCCACGCCCCCCCTAGCAATCTCAAACGTTCCCCCAGGGGGGCGCGCCCCCCAGGTTGGGAAACGCTGCTCCAGTTTGACTGTTTTCTTTTTTTTTCATCAAGGAAGAAGTAACCAAAGGCCTGAAGCCCGCTAGATTATTCCCTCAAAGAAAAGATAAAAACAAAAATAACAGACCATTATCGTTCAGATTAAATATTCAAATCTGTGGGAAGCTTGACATAGCCTAACCTAACCTAACCTAACCTAGCATCTCTAAATGACTTAGGACTGCCTCTTAACTTCACAAGAGTCATCGTATACCAGTCTATCTATATATGCTTCTATCAATCTATCCATCTATAGCCAGACACCTTAATCCCGTAAGGGGTGGCCATAAACAAATCGCCTACCTGTCGCCCTGTCCCCCTGTCCCCTGCCATTTCGCTGCCTTCTCCCCAACTTGCACCCTCTCTCACATAATATACCTCTGTATTCCATCCCTCCTGACTTATTAAACCGAACCTAACTTAACCTCTCTCTCTCTCTCTCTCTCTCTCTCTCTCTCTCTCTCTCAACAATAACATCCTTTCTCCTTATTTTTCTCTTCAACCCTCCTACCCTGCAATCGCCCACCCTCCTTCCCTCCCTTCCTTTCCTTCAACCCTCCTCTCCCTCCCCTACTCCTTCCCTTCCTCACCTTTCCTCTCCTTTGTCTCCCCTTCCTCCTTCTTCTCTACCTCCTACTTTTTTCTCCCTCGTCCTCCCCCACTTCTTCTTTTCTTTCCTCCTCCTTTCGTTTCCTTTTCTTTCTCCTTCCTCCCTCCTCGTCTTCCTCCCCTCTTCCCTTCATTCTCTCCCCTCCTCATCTCAGTTCTTTTCACTCTCCCTTTCTTCATGCCTCTCCCCCATTACATTCTTCTTCCTCCATCCTTACCCTTTCCTCCCTTCCCCTCCTTCTCCCTTTTCTTTGTCTTCCCTCCCTTTCCTTTCTTTTTCTTCCCCTCCCTTTTCCATCCTCTTTTCCCATCATTTCCCCGTCCCTTCCCCTGCCTTCTTCATCCTCCCCTTTCCCTTCCCTTCCCTTCCCTTCTTTAGCCCTCCCATCCCTTTGTTTCTCTTCCCTCCCCTTCCCCTCCTTTTCCTTACCTTTCTTTCTCCCTCCCTCCCCCCCACCCTCCCTCCCTCTTTTAGTTACCCTCCCCTACTTACCCTTCAATTATTCACACCCTCCTTCCTCTCTCTCTCTCTCTCTCTCTCTCTCTCTCTCTCTCTCTCTCTCTCTCTCTCTCTCTCCTGCCTTCATCGTATGCACATACTCTTCTATCCCTCCCTTCTCTGTCTCTCTCCTACTGGCCTTAATGCTATCTCTCTCCCATCCCTCCATCTTTTCCTCCTCTACCTTTCTCTCTCCTTACCTCCGTTTTTCCAGCCATATTCTCTCTTCATCCCTCCTCTCCCTCTCCTCTCCACCCCCCTTGTAATAACACACCTGGCCACACCTGTCAGTGTAATCAGAGCACAGGTGTATCAAGAAGCAACAGGTGACCCGCCGTGGTGCCTTACCCTCAAACACACACCTACGGCTTCTTGTAAGGTATATGTTTTCCTGGTTAAGCTTCTACTAATTGTCCCGTTTATTGACCTAATTTAAGTGACTAATTGCTTTACTAATTCCTTTATCATCATGGCGTCATTCGGAGATGCTGACTGGCATGTGAGGGACTGAGATGTAGTTTGGTATTTTTGACAGTTTAGTTCCAAATTTATCAGTACTTGGTGGACGGGTTGAGGGTAAGACAAGGACAAACAGTGTAGGCTGCTATTTTCCCAGACAATTTAGATCCGATTTTAGTCAAACTTGGTGGAAAGGTTGAAGGTAAGACAAGAACAAAAGGTATCGATTTTGAGAACAACCAGTCAGAGGTAAAGGTCGCAGGCTAAGTTCAAATGCCAACTCGTGTGTGTGTGTGTGTGTGTGTGTGTGTTGCAGAATTTACGTGATATTAGTGCAGGCAGATAGATAGATAGATAGGTATATAGATAGATAGATGGATCAATTCGTCCTGCCATCAAACTAATCAATTCGCCGATAGTGAGGGAGAAAGAAACATTCCTTTTAACATACTCAGTACGATGACTCTTTATTGGTGTATTTTTATAATCATTATTAATTTTACTGTTGATGTAAACACTAGACTCTGGTGCTAGTCACGAAGAAGAGCTGTCATGGAAAGGATGGTGAACTGCAGTATTGTCGTATCCTGTCACTGAGGTACGAGAAGTAAGCTGCAAAAGGGCGAAAATTGCCCCGTGTGTGTGTGTGTGTGTGTGTGTGTGTGTGTGTGTGTGTGTGTGTGTGTAAGGGGGCTAAGGGGAGTATCAGGTAACATAATGGTCACTAATACAGCCACCTGACACCACACTGCTTTACCGTCTTTGTGTCCTTCCCTCATCTCACCTCCCATCTGTCCTTCCTTGTACGCCTGTCCTGCCCTGTGTGATCTCTTTGTACTGTACTCCCTTCACCTCACACTCTTTACAACTGTCGTGTTCTGTACATCTTGCCTTGTACACCTGACAGCGCCTTATGTCCTGGCCTGCTTGTGTCCTTCCGTCTCGTCATTTTTCAGCACCTGCCCTGCCCTGCCCTGGTGTCCTAACTCCTGTCCTTTCATCTTAGTCTCTCTCTCTCTATATATATATCCTTCGTTAAACACCTGTCCTGTTACACCTGGCCTGTCTTGGCGTCCTGATTACCTCATTCACACCTGTAGCCTTCTCCTTGTGACACCTAATTGCATACACTCCATTGTTCTACACTCGCTGTTTCTACACCTGTCTCAGTACACCTGCTTCACACCTGCTTCTACCTTAACGTAATTCAATCTCTTACTTATTCCCATCCCTTAATCAGCCTCTCACCCTCTTCACTACGATGATTCCTGTATATTACCGACATCGTATAAAGAGATGAAGGATTTGGTTTACCCAGCGGATTTTAAGTCATGTCTCTAGGGGGGTTCCTAACACTTTTTCGTCTTTAATTTATTTTGAATATTACACCTGGGTATTTTTTTTGGGGGGCTCTTACTGGTGTGTTGCCAATATCGACATAGGTTACACACACACACACACACACACACACACACACACACACACACACGGAAAGAGAGAGAGAGAGAGAGAGAGAGAGAGAATGTACAGGTATAGTCAGATTGGTGGGTTGATTTGACTAGTGACCAAGGAGACACATTCCTGCCTCATAACTAAGGCTTCTCGTATCGCACTCACCCACGACTCGTATTAAAGTTTTACAAGCGATTTAGTCCCGTCAGATGAAAGCAAAATGGAGAGAGAGAGAGAGAGAGAGAGAGAGAGAGAGAGAGAGAACATGTCCACGGTCTGAAAGGGTTAAATTTTCTCACCCCGTTCTTCGTCACAGCGTCTATGGGGCGGCCGGGGTGAAGGTAGGAATTTGACATACCGGCACGTTCTGAGAGAGAGAGAGAGAGAGAGAGAGAGAGAGAATGTGTGATAGACAGGAAGATAGAGGGACAGAGAGAGTTGTGTGTGTGTGTGTGTATATCAGTGAGTATTCAGGATCGACTGGCTACCTGTTGACACCTTATATCCCAGGTTACCACATCTCTCTCTCTCTCTCTCTCTCTCTCTCTCTCTCTCTCTCTCTCTCTATCCTGTGTGTGTGTGTGTGTGTGTGTGTGTGTGTGTGTGTGTGTGTGTGTGTGTGCATATCTACTTAAAATTACGGTACGTATTATAGACGTGTGTTTATGTATGCGTACGTGTGTGTGTGTGTGTGTGTGTGTGTGTGTGTGTGTGTGTGTGCAGAAGCCAGTTTATCCAGTTATTCTTGTTCTCATTTATTGAAACACCACACCTGGGAAAATAATGAGAGAGAGAGAGAGAGAGAGAAGGAAGCGAGACAAAGAATGAAGGAAAAGAGGGGAAGGAAAAGAAGGAAGGGGGAGAGCTGAAATAATAGAAGAAGAAATGAAAGCGGAGACTAAATGGAAAAATGGAAGCAAGGGAGGAGAAATGATGGAAAGGAAGGAAGAAGGAAGGTATGAAGAAAAGGAAGGAAGGAAGGAAGGGGAAATGAAGGAAAGGAGAGAAGTAGGGAGAGATGAAGGAAAGAAAGGAGGAAGGGGGAGATGAAGGATAAGAAGGAAGAAGGGAAGCATAGAAGGAAGGAGG
>NC_136972.1:23888360-23890860 GCF_032717465.1 Coenobita brevimanus
TGTTGCTACTGCCATAAGGACCACTATCTTATCACTACTACCACTTCTACCACTACTACCACAACTACCATCACCACCACAACCACCACAACCGCTAGGGTCAGTGGTCCACCATCCGTCATTGTCCAGGGTAATGGTTCACACGCACACACGCACGCACACGCACACGAATACTCACGCATAAGTACACACGGCCACACTTACAAATACACACACGCACACATTCACACACAAGCTAGCGCTCACACACACACACACACACACACACACACACACACACACACACACACACACACACACACACACACACACACACACGTCTCTCTCTCTCTCTCTCTCTCTCTCTGTCAAGGCTAACTCTGAATTTCTTAAAATTTCTGGTAACCTTCTTTGTTTACTTCCTTTATTAATGTACCTCTCTCTCTCTCTCTCTCTCTCTCTCTCTCTCTCTCTCTCTCGACGAGGAGATCGTGATATAAAGTATATGTGTATTTTATAGGTTATTTCCAGAGTATAAGAACTTTTTTTTCCCTCCCCTCCCTCCCTCCCTCCCTCCCTCTCCCCCTCCCTCCCTCCCTCCCTCCCTCCCTCCCTCCCTCCCTCCCTCCCTCCCTCCCTCCCTCTCCCCTCTCTCTCCCCGTCATTTCCCTCTCTTTCTCTTCATTCTTTCCATTTATAAGCCATTCTTTCCCCCCCCTCCTTCTCGTGCTACCTTCCTGCACCCTCTCCTTCCCTTCCTCTTCGCATTTTCCTCTTCCTTCACAGTTTTTTCCTCCACTTCCCCCTTCTCTCCCTTCCTCTTCCCTCTCATGTCTTTCCTCCAGCTTCTCACTTCTCTTCTCTCCTCTCTCTCCTGTTGTCTCCTCTTTCCTCCCCCACACTCTCTCCCCTCACTTCCTTCTTTCCATTTCTCCCTTCCTGTTCTCTACCTTCCTCTCCCCCCCGCCAGCTTCTCTCTCCCCTCTCCATTCTTTCAGTTCTCTCTCTCTCTCTCTCTCTCTCTCTCTCTCTCTCTCTCTCTCTCTCTCTCTCTCTCTCTCCTGAAGGTTGGTGCTCAAGGCTGAATACCTGAGGGGTCACCTGTGTTGCCATTAAGCGCTACCTCTCCTCGTGCTGTGGTATAGGTGTGGTGCGGGTGTGGCAGGGGTGTGGTGAGGGTGTGGTAGAGGTGTTGTGGGGTGTGGTAGGGGTGTGGCGAGGGTGTGGTTGAGATGTGGTGGGGTGTGGTAGAGGTGTTGTGGGGTGTCGTAGAGGTGTGGTAGATATGATAAAGTTGTAGTATATGTGGTAAAGCTGTGGTAGGGCTTTGGTAGGTGTGATAAAGAATTGGGTCATGTGATAAAGGTGTGGTTGATGTGGTAAAGCTGTGGTAGAGAATCGGGTCGTGTGGTGAAGGTGTGGTAGATTTGATGAAGCTGTGGCGTGGGTATGTGGGTAGTGACGCGTGTGTGTGTGTGTGTGTGTGTGTGTGTGTGTGTGTGTGTGTGTGTGTGTGTGTGAGAGAGAGAGAGAGAACACCATATAAGGCTGCCACTCACACCTCGATCCCAAATGAATGGAGGGAGACACAAGGGGCGTAAGCAAGGTGGGGGAACCTTAAGAATTTCAATAAGTGATTTTCGACTCTGTGTATAAACTACTTAGGGGCGATATTTCCTGTTTTTCTCTTACGATGATATGTTCTTGGGTAAAACCAGTCTCTAACCCCCCTCCCCCCTCCCCCACATCCCCCACCCTCTCCCCCCTCTCCTTCATTGCTACCACCACTACCACCACCACCAACACCAGTCCTGTCCAACCAGCATTGCCCAAGGGGAGTTGTGGTAGTGGTGGTGGTTGCTGTGGTGGGTGGGTGATTGTTGTTGTTGTTGTTGTTGTTGATGATGGTGGTGGTGGTGGTGGTGGTGGTGGTGATGGTGGTGGTTTTTGGTTGCGATAGTGGTGGGTAGTGATGGTTATAATAATAGTAGTAGTGGTAGTAGGAGTAGTGGTAGTAATTGTAGTAGTAGTAGTGCTGTAGTTGTAGTAGTAATAGTAATTGTTGTTTATGTTCTCCATTCACGATTCTGTGCCCACTTTTTTATTCAGCAGATTCTCTCTCTCTCTCTCTCTCTCTCTCTCTCTCTCTCTCTCTCTCTCTCTCTCTCTCTCTCTCTCTCTCTCTCTCTCCCTCCCTTTTTCAACTCTCCTCCCTCCCTCCCTCCCTTTCAACTCTCCTCCCTCCCTCCCAGGTAATAATGGGAGGATCACATACCAGAGATACCTGGAGGGAAGGAGGGAGTATGAGGTAAGGTGGAGGGAGGGAAGGAGAGAAAAGGGTGGGGGAGGGAGTATGAGGTAAGGTGAGGCGAGGGAGGAGGGGAAGGAGGAGGAGAAGGAGGGAGGGGAGGGAGTGGTAGCTGGTGGGAGGAGAGTGCTGGAAGGGGTTTTGTGGTGGAGAGAGAGAGAGAGAGAGAGAGAGAGAGAGAGAGAGAGAGACGGGGGAAGGGAGAAACAGTAT
>NC_136972.1:23895860-23998360 GCF_032717465.1 Coenobita brevimanus
ACATAAACGACATAGATGAAGACCTAAATTGTAAAATATCCAAATTTGCAGACGATACTAAAATAACCAGTAAAGTAACTTCAGCGTTACAGTCGCAATAGTTACAAAATTACCTTCATACTTTGGTAAGGTGGACAGAAAAATGACAAATGAAATTCAACATAGAAAAATGCAAAATACCTCATATTGGAAATAACAATATCCATGCAAATTACAAAATGAACAATATCCAGTTATCATGGACAGACAGTGAATTGGATCTTGGTGTGATATCAAATGACCTAAAACCGAGTAAGCAGCGCACCAAGACGGTTAAAATTGCAGACAAGTTGATGGGTTATACTGGAAGATTTCACACTTTTTCCTGCCAGTTTTAACTGGAGGGTTTGAAGACAGGGCAAGCCTTCTTGCCTTACACTCCTTATCTCTCAGCATGTAGAATTAGATATCCTAGTCATAGTCTACTCTGTAACATGTAATCTCGAAAGGAACGTAAGGTCTCTTTCTGTTTGCCTTCCTTTGTATTCTTTTGTATTCCTTTGTATTCCTCCTCCTCCCCCTCATTCTCCGCCTAGCATCATCATCATCATCTTGATCTCCTCCTCCTCCTCCTCCTCCTCCTCCTCCTCCTCCTTCTCCTCTAGGGTGTGTGTTGTTCCTCCAGGCTAAGGTGGAGGAGGAGGAGGAGGGAAGTAGAGATCTGGAAGTGTCTCAAATCAACGTCAGCTCTTCACGCCTCTCTCTCTCTCTCTCTCTCTCTCTCTCTCTCTCTCTCTTCTTTCCAGCACCCATCCCTCCCCCTCCTCCCAAACTCTACCCTTCCTCCCCCTCCAGCTTCCCTTACCTCCTCCTACCTCTCCCCCCTTCCTCCCTCCGTCCATCTTTCTCTCTCCAGCATCCCTCCCTCCCCCTCTCCAGCTTCCGGGCCCGCGGGGGTGCTCTCTGTGTGGAGAAATCGTGTCACCTCCCCCTCCCTTCCCCCTCCTTTCCTTTCCCCTCCCCTCCCCTCCTCTACCCTCCCCTCCCTTTTCTCCATCCATCCTTCCCTCATCTTTCTCCCACCATTTCCCTCCCCCCTATTCTGTCTCTCTTCACCTCTCCTTCCTTACTCCCCTCCCCTTTTTTTCCCCAACCCCCTCTGTTTTCCATCTATCCATTCATCCTTTTCCTAAGCGATTTATTTGGCTTATTAAGACTTTACTGTCCTAGTCTGTGTTATATACTCTTAAATCCTTCTGTCACCACCATATTCTGCATCAATAACCTACTGAAGGATAGTAACCAGCCATAACCAGAAATAAATCGCTAAGGAAGAGGTGTTAGGGGTCATTGCAAGGCGAAGTTAAATCCTGTGGTGGTTGCAAAAATAAATAGATAAATAAATGCACAAGTAAAACGAATAGAATTGAAACAGATGTGCAATAAATCAAACGACAAAATATTCTTCCCATACACTTTCATACATTTTGATATATTTTCATAAATTTTAATGCATATTTTAATACATCAGGGACTGGAAACTCTAACTGGGATGTTTTTACCTCTATTGAATTTGTTGTGGACATTTTATTTGGTGTTGTGTGTGATAGTTTCCCTGTTGTCATGCTTTCTCTTCCTCACCTCATCTTTAGGTGGTAACTGAGTTTGGGATGATGATGATGACGATGATGATGACGATGAAGATGATGAAGATTGCCGTTATTATTATTGTTATTATTATTATTATTATTATTATTATTATTATTATTATTATTATTATTATTATCATCATCTTCATCATCATCATCAAGCCAGCATCACCTAAACTAACCAGTCCTTATCACTATGTCAGTGAAAACTAGTGGACATACCAGTGTATTATTATTATTATTATTATTATTATCATTATTATTATTATTACTACTACTACTACTACTACTACTATTATTATTATTATTATTATTATTATTATCATTATTATTATTGTCATTATTTTTAAGCCAGCATCACTTAACCTGACCTAATCTTGTCACAACATTACAGAAAACGGAAGAGGACCTACCCTTGTGTTCGCCGTGGTCTGTGTGTAGCAAGATAGACACCTACGATACACCCAGGATAGAGAGGCAGTGTAGGTGTAGAGGTGAGGGAGGGGGTGAGGGAGAGGGTGAGGGGGAATGCAGCGCCACTCTAGACCCCAACGACGGCCATACCATCGCTGACAAGAGCAGGCAGTTTAAGGTTAGTGGCTGTATCCTGTGTGTGTGTGTGTGTGTGTGTGTGTGTGTGTGTGTGTGTGTGTGTGTGTGTGTGTGTGTGTGAAAAGGAGTGAAAGAATTAGTGTCAAAAAGGAGAGATAGATTTAGTGGTGTGTGTGTGTGTGTGTGTGTGTGTGTGTGTGTGTGTGAAAAGGAGTGAAAGAATTAGTGTCAAAAAGGAGAGATAGATTTAGTGGTGTGTGTGTGTGTGTGTGTGTGTGTGTGTGTGTGTGTGTGTGTGTGTGTGTGAAAAGGAGTGAAAGAATTAGTGTCAAAAAGGAGAGATAGATTTAGTGGTGTGTGTGTGTGTGTGTGTGTGTGTGAGAGAGAGAGAGAGAGAGATGAGGAGAGGAATCATTGTCGCGGATATGTCTGTTAAATGCACCTGAGTGTTGTGTGTGTGTGTGAGAGAGAGAGAGAGAGAGAGAGAGAGGTTAGGGAGTAACAAAATCCCCCACCAACACACCTCACTATTCTTCACCTGTACCCTAATTACTCCTCTTCATTACAGGTGTGCGAATCGGTAACGAAGCTGCCCAGGTGTCGCTACTTCCGTGACGTAACCTGGACCTTCCTTACGTCCCCGGATAACGCAACGCAACAGGTCATGCACTGCGTATGTCCCAAGAAAGCAGTTGCGTATATCATCAAGAGACAAGCATACCGTACGCCAAACGGACTGGGCTTTCAATACAGCTTTGCGTGTTCGCCCCAAAGTGTTAGTATGTGGGGTTTTAGTAGTAGTAGTTGTTGTAGTTGTAGTAGTAGTAGTAGTAGTAGTAGTTAGAGAGAGAGAGAGAGAGAGAGAGAGAATACTACTTAACAACCCTTACACACACACACACACACACACACACACACACACACACACACACACACACACACACACACACACACACACACACACACACACACACACACACACACACACACACACGTATACTAATGAGGGAAAAGCGTGACTGCCCAAGACTTCCTGCTGCCTCAGTCTTCCTTATCTAGTACACACCTGCTTACACAGTTACACACCTGCACCAGTACCCACCGTCCATACTGAATACATACTAGGGCTCGCTTATTTAGGACTGGTATGTGGTATATTTACTTTTGTCCCTAAAACTGCCAGTCTATCCATCATTGCCCATCCATAATACCAGCAGTCTGTCTATCAGTGTCTGTCTCCATCACTCTACCAATATCCATCCCTTCATCAATATGTCTCTATTCCTCCATCAATATTTATCCCTTCATCAGTGTCCGTCTATCCCTCCACCAATCTCCATCCCTCATTGTCTCTCTCTTTCTATCACTTTCTGTCCCTCCACCAGTGTCTATCTCTATCCATAAAACCATCAACCTAACTTCCTTCCCTTCCACAGAAACTCCGGTGCCAGAGGAAGGAACCATGTCGCCTCTTCACTGTCAAAAAGCGACCCCAATTCGATGAGGTGAACACTAACACCCTCTGCCAGTGCCCCCACAACCACATATGCCCCTCACACCACACAGACGCTGGTGTTATACCGGGGAAGTCCTATACCGAGGATTCTATACGTACTTATAGCGGGTTTTGTATATGAGAGAGCGTTTGGGGGGTGGGGTGGAGTGATAATGATGATGATGGAGGGGGAGGAAGAGATTATGATAGAGAGATAGATGGAGGAATAGATGATGATGAAGAGATATGGAGAGGAAGAGATGATGATGGAGAAGAGATATGGAGAGGAAGAGAAGATGTTGATGATGATGATGGTGGTGGTGGTGGAAGAAGAGGGGCGACAGCAAGACACACACAAGATGAGAATGAAGAAAGAGAAAGTGAAGAGATGCGAAGGAAAGGGAACAGAAGAAGAGGGAGAAGGGAGGGACTTCGAGAGGAAAGGAGAGGAGGGAAGACACGAAGAGGCGGAGATAATGAAGAGGAGCAAGAGGGAGAAAAGAAGATGGGAAGGAGAGGTAGGAGGCGCGGAAGAGGAGGAAGGAAAAGGAGACTTCGGGAGGAAAGGAGGAGAGAGGATATATTGCGAAGAAGGGGAGGAAGAGGGAGAAGAGCTCGAGAAGGGAAGAAACAGAGAAGAAGAGAGAGGAGGAGGAGAATTTAAGAAGAGGAGAGGAGAGAAGAGGTAAGAAACTGAAAAGAAGACAGGAAAGGATGAAGAGATGAGAGGAAATCGAGAAGTTGTAGAAAAGAGAATAGAAAGAGTCGGGGACGTGGTGTTGAAGAAGAAGAAAAAAAAGAGACTAAGAGACGAGGGAGAGGAATCCTAAAAGAAGACTAGTTCAAGAGGAATCCAAGATGAGTTTAAGTGAGTTCAAAACGAATTAAAAAAGGTAAGAAATCTAAACAAGGGGGAGTACCAAAAGAATACAAGGGTTAACAAAAAGTTGAAAGCCAAGAGAAAGAGTCCAAGGAGAATTCAGACACAGAGGAATTCAAAAAGATTTCAGGAAGACAAAGTAAGAGTCCAGAGAAAGTTTAAGAAAGAGAATTCCTTTTTGTATTTACGTAAGATCTTTTTTTATCTTTTGTTGGCTTGGAAAGATAGTGATGATTCTCTCTCTCTCTCTCTCTCTCTCTCTCTCTCTCTCTCTCTCTCTCTCACAAAACAGGAAGTGGATTGTGCCAAAAAGTACTAAACTAAACCCAACCCAACCCAGCCTAGCCTAACCTAACCTAACCTAACCCACTCCAACTCACCTCTGACCTAACCTACCAGGGCATCAGGGCATCTTATAAAAATGCCCCCACATCTTCCTTCATCTTTTTTTTTTCTGCCACTTTCTTTCCTTCTTCCTTCATGCGGTTTCCCTTTCTTGTAGTTTTTCTTAACCAATCGCTACCGTACCTGATTAAGATGTGTTAGTCTCTCTCTCTCTCTCTCTCTCTCTCTCTCTCTCTCTCTCTCTCTCTCTCTCTCTCTCAAGCTATACTCAGATGTACATATATTTACAGTATATAAGTAGTTTTTGAATAAGTATACCATTTAAAACAATGAAAATGTTCTAATGTGTAGTTTAATCTTATTTTTCTTCTTTGCTTTATTATTATTATTTTTTTTTTTTTTTCATTTGGGGCACTGACTCAGGGTTTGCCACACCAGAAAATCCGTAGTACCGTATCTGTTTGCGGTAATAATTGTTTTAAAATTTGATGTCGAGCTCATTTTCAGCTATAAATCTTACAGTATCCCATCTCCAGTACATTTTAAAATTGAAATCGAGGACTTTTTCAGACATTTTTCCTATATTTCGCTTACTTTGCCGAAGAAATGTCGAAATATGGCTTGTCAAGGTGGCCGTGTCTGTTTATACCCGGATTTTCACAGTTCAAATGCCATTAGCAGGCCCGTAGCCAGGAGGAGGTGGGGGGTCGAGAGGATGGTACTATCCCTCTTCCCCCATGCCTAAAGGCTCACTTTCTGACGGTCTGTTTTTTAATATCAGTGCAAAAGTCACTCTCCGTTGTTCAGAAGTTTAGTGCTGCTTCTCAACGTCGCTTATGCATACACCCAAGGTCCTGAGATACCTTGCATACACCCAGACCCCCACAACAAGCATGTAGCCCATCTTTGACCAGCCGGCTGCTATGCAAGTCCACATTCAGCAGGAAAGACCCCCCCCCCCTTCGAAAAGTCTGGCTATGGACCTGATTACTGGAGTAGGTTGGGGAGTAGAGGAAGTGGTTGGGTGGAGGGGGAGTAGGTGGAAGGTGAAGGAGAGACACATCCACAAAGGGAAGCATACTAACACCTCTTCCTTGCCGGTTTATTTATGATTCTGCTCCGTTAATAGTGTCTTGCATGTTAATCATGAAATCTGTTTCGACACAAAAAATGCATAAGAAGCAGAGAGAGAGGATATGAATGGGTAGTATGCCCAATAAATCGCTAAGGAAGAGGTGTTAGGGAATCTCATTGACAAGAGAATGACGATACGCAGCACGAAGCCGTCTTTTCTCCTAGTAATACTACTTCACTCAGCTTGAAATAGAGTTACCCCATTGAAAGAAAATGGTTAGTGAATTCGAAAAATGGTCTCTCTCAGGCTGGGGAAAAAAAAAAAATGGTGATAATAGGAATGAAATTTGAAAAAAAGACGACGAGGTTAAGCCATACGTTTTCTCTCTCCAGAAACAAGATGGCGGAGTGTGTATACTTGCATTTATGTCTTAGATTTTAGTATACCCTATGCTAGTCAGAGTAAAAATATATATTACTATTATTATATTATTTAAGTGTCTGTTACCTAGTTTATATATATATGAAGTATGTCCAATGTATACCGTATAGTTATAGTATACTCTTCGATATATGACTATAGTTCCTGTCTAGTATATCCTCTATAATGTATTGTATAGTAGTATATAATTCTTAAACTCATAAAAAACACCCTCGCCCGTATTCTCGTTGGTTGAGGAAGATCTCTAATACCTTTTCCCAAGCAATTTACTTCAATGCACCCTTCTGTCTTCTTCTGTGTTACATAAATCCTTCCAGTATCGCCATGGCCTAATTAAATAACGTCCAAAAAGATATTAACCACTCATATCCAAAAATAAATCGCTGAGGAAAAAGTGCTAGGGAGCTTCCTTACTGAACTAGAATACGGGTCCTTGAGTCACAAATAAACTTAACAAAATCCTTGTCGTAAATTTCCGTTCACAGGAGGGACAAGGTATGAATATTTAAATCCTTTGTATCAGTTACGAGAAATAAGTTTGTTTGTGAATCTGGTGTCCTTGGCATTCGTAACACCTCTTCTTAAGCGATTTAGTTTGTGTATGACACCTTAGTAGTCTTCTTCAGTGGCGTACACGGATAGTTTTAGGGGCAGGGGCTCTTAATGAAAAAAAAGGTGGGGTGGGGGACCACACCCTCTGGAACTACGTGGCAGGGACAGAGACAGGGACAGGGAAAAGAGCCGGGGCAAGGGCTGGGGTAGGGACAAGGGCAGGAGCAGAGGCTGTAGCTGCTTTGAGTGTCACCTGGCCACCTCATGTCAGCCTGGCCACTCCATTATTTAAAGATCTCTCAACGTCTGTGGTCCTGTTGTTTGTTGTTTATATATTTCTCACAGTGACAGTAACATACTAGATGGTATTAATGCTATTTGTGCCATCTTTATATATTTCTCACAATAATAGCCTTAATCCCGTAAGGGGTCGCCACAAACAAATCACTTCTTTGTCTCCCTGTCCCTTGCCATTTCGCTGCCCTCCCCCCAACTTTCACCACACTCTCTCATATACCTCTCTACTCCATCCCTCCATCTCATCCTCGTTCTCTTCCCTCATCCCTCTCAACAAAGCAATCATGGACACATGCAGGGTCAGAGAAATTGAACCAAATGATAGGTTTAGCCACTGGTCTGCCACTGTTGTGTTTATAGCCCAGATATTTGTATAGATCCCCACCATTACCGGCCAGAATGGAAACGGGGGCATTTGAGGAGGGCGTTTGGTAATACTCCTCCCAGAACTGAACATGGAGAATTCAAGATCAGCATTAAGGCCATGCATTTCTATTAATCTCCATATTTTTCACTGACAAGACATCGTACAGTAACTGAATAAAATGTCCCATCAAAAAGCCATGTATGGACAGCTCAGGAGAATTTAACATTCAGGGAACTGGTAAGGTGAAAGACGCAAAATAAATCGCTAAGGTAGAGGTGTTAAGGAGGTTATATTTGTATGTATGTGGGACGATAAATTTTCCAGTCGTAACTAAGAATTCTATTTCCAGGAGGGACACGGAGGGAAGGGAGTACAGGCTATCCCAATGCCCCTTTGTTGTTCAGCCTGCAAAATATAAATTAATGGAATAAAAACGTGAATAAATAAATGAATAAGAGTTACCGGGCGATAACGCTAACCCCTTCACCCCGAGGTCCTTTCACCATTATTATTATTATTATTATTATTATTATTATTATTATTTTTATTATTTTATTATTATTATTATTACTACTACTACTACTACTGTTAGTATGGTAGTAGTAGTAGTAATAAGCAGTAGTAGTGGTAATAGTAGTACTGTAGTAGTATCAGTAGTAGTAGTAGTAATATCCAGACAATTGTATTCAGCTCTGTGATGGATTTTTTAAACTGGAGGGGTGAGGTGGAGGCTTCACTATACGAGTAATGTTTCCTTAAGTAAAATCGTGTGGAGTTAGCAAGAATGAATTGCAAAGGTGAAGGGGTTACGTTGCACAGCGTATACCGTTACCTGAATTTCGGACATTCCACAAAATAGAGAATAGGCTGGTTGTAAATCTCTCTCTCTCTCTCTCTCTCTCTCTCTCTCTCTCTCTCTCTCTCTCTCTCTCTCTCATTTTCGGTATTCATAGGTACAGTATATATATATATACATATATTTCAGATTCCTTTTAAATTTCTCACTTCTTATGTATTTTCATCAAGTCCGTTATAGTATAAGGAGAAAGACAAGAGGGAGGATGAGGGAGGGTTGGAAGCAGGAAGGATGAGGGGGAGTTGCAACCAGCCTAATATTCTCGCCAGTCTTCAAACAAACATATATTTCCTGTTTCTTCCTCACCATATACCGCTTGATGAAGGATCTGTACAATTTTGAGTTTGATTTATGTATATTTTTGTACATAGAACGTATGATTTTTTTTTTTCTGTTAAATAAATCAGCGGCTATTCCATGCAGCTGTGTTGTTTGATTAGCATTTGGTACGATGCTGGTACACTTAGGTTTTGATTTTGGAGATGGTATGTGTTGTACGATTCATTGTGTGTGTGTGTGTGTGTGTGTGTGTGTGTGTGTGTGTGTGTGTGTGTGTGTGTGTGTGACCACATGTGGCTTTGTGGGCTCGTCAAAATGTAGGTTTGAACAAAATCCCAAGGTTCTTCAAGCAAATGTATAGTGATGAGTATATAATCCTTCTGTAATTAACAAGATGTAGTAGCCAACATTAAAACAGTATGTGCCTGGGCTTGCCTTTGTGTGTGCTGGTTCAGTGTAAATTCTTCAGTTTCAAGCCCTTTACAGGATCACTAATAGGGCAGTATACTGTATACAGATCTAAATAGTCTTCTAAATGACTTTGCTGTAACAACAATCTTTTCAAATAATGTTACATCACCTATTCCTAACCCTGCCGAGTTTGGAACCCTTGTGAGTCTTCCACCACAGCACCTTGAGCGACACGATAGGGGAGCTCACACCTCCCCTCGACACACACACACACACACACACACACACACACACCAGTAGCGCGGCCACAGCGGAACTACATTGCGGGTCACATGAACTGAAAGGTGTATATCTGCAGGGGAGTAGCTAGGATTTTTTAAATGGTGTGGCCAAGTGTACTTATTAGGGCGGCCCGAGGAGAACTCTTCAGGGAGTCTGGATGTACTGCCTCGGGAATCTGGAGTGGCCACCGAGGTGTCTGCCTCTGGACGTGGAAGAAAGTTGAGTCACCCCAATAGCTCGTGACAATTGGTGTACCGCAGGATTAGGCAAAGTTTGGTGACCTTTACTTAAACACCTGAACCAGCTCCATCCTCCCTCCCCCCTCAAAAAAAAAAAAAAAAAAAAAAAAAAAAAAAAAAAAAATCAGGTGAGTGTTGAGGCAGGCATTTTACTACAATTTGGAGGTTATACAAAAATAAGCCACTGACAGGACTGGGTTGAGTTCTAAAACAATAGATGTGAAGCAGACACAGGTCACTGCAGAAAATGCATTAAAAAAAAAAAATGGTGGAATATAGGAGTCAAGATAGAGGCACTTAAAATATCAAAAACCGCATGTAAAGGGTATGACTTGGCAAAACTACCCCTGTCATACAAAAGCAGAAAATAAAACGAATCCACGCTCATGTGACTATGAACCCAGTGGACTGCAGGCTGTAGTTACCCTTCTGCAGTCCACCATCCTTTCACTGAATAGGGAGGGAGCGGAGGGATGAGTGTATAACCAGCCAGTGGAGCCTGCCGGTTTGATCAGTTCCACCATGGGAAGGCGGCCGTGATCAGCTACGAGCCAAAATTAATACAACAATCGGAAGAAGGAAAGTAGTTTGAGATTAGAATAATAAAGAATAAATAAGTTGAGCATCCAAGTTCCACATCGCCACCCCTTGTACCAATCAGTCTCAGTCGAATCATGCCTTGTCCCAATCACACATTCAGCTCAGCCATTCTTTTTACCAATCTTAGCTCATCAACCAGATCACTCCTCTCCGTCCTTCGTGGTCTGGCTCTTCTCCTGGCCTGCCCTTTGCCCTCCCTTTTCTCCCGGCGAAAACCTTTCAGGAGGAGCAGGATCTCTGTCTTGCAATACAGCACGGATGGGTCAGGCCCCGAGAGGTGTAGGACCCATGTGTTAACGTTATACAGTATGTTACTGAAACAGGATCGTAACACAAGGGATAGGTTTGCTGTAGCGAGGTGAGGTAAGGGTCCAGCCATTCAACCTCTTCTTGGGAGGCCGACACACACCATAACTTTTCATGATCTACCAAATCAATTACCTTTAATTTTTTCGCCAGATTCTTGATCTCAGCCTCGTCATCGAAAGCTAATGAGCGCTTGCGGCCGGACATCATGATCGCGTCCAATCTACAGTTTTGTTTTAACTCTGCTAAAATTTCCGGAGAAGGTACCAACACGCTTTATCAACGCTGATGCCAACATTGGTGACGGGAAATTTATAGCTATCTTGTTTTCAATGCAATGTTCCCATTTTCTGTGATATATTATTTAACATAGCATTGTCACCCCTCTTCGTCAGGGAATTATTTGTTTACTATACCTTGTATCTTATATGTTGTTGATGCAAACAATATAGACATTGAAAAAGATACTTTAAACACAGGAGGGCATATTAAGGCATGATATACGAAGTGCTAAGGATTAGGAAGTGAAGTGACGATGCGCTGCGCATCAACCTTCTCATTTCCATTGAATATGGCCGCCGCAGGAAGGGATGTCTCCAGCTCAGCCGGCTTTTACCCGGCATATTTTCAGCTTTTGACCGCATAGAAGTTGCCCTACCAGGTTTGTATTATTTCACAGTAGTACAGTGCACGTGTTGACCCTCTAGGGAATAAAGAGAGCATTAATGAAAGACTAAAATTTGTGATTATGATCGTACCTTAGATCTTCCCTATGAAATCTCGGGTACCATTGTTCGTTACCACAATTTACATTAAGTATGACGTTAAACTTAACTCAGAGGGAATCATCGACTACAGCAGATGGTAGTTATCATTTCAGACATGCAGAGATACTCTAACTTATTTTTATGTACTGTAGGTTGCAGGTGGAATCATCGACTGCAGCAGATGGTAGTTATCATTTCAGACATGCAGAGATAATCTTATTTTTATGTAGGTTGCAGGTGTTGATACATGGTTTTAGTAACCGTACTTTACCTAACCCTACTTGCCTCCTTTTCAGCAACAGAATGCAAAGTGTAAGATTTAGTATAGGTGGTCTTTGGCCATCAACTTAGGGTATAAAGTGTCAGCCTCAAGATTAAAGGGAAGAAATTGTGCTTTTAGACTTTCAGGCCAAATTGGGAATTATCTCTTTGAATTCCAGCACAAATTCTATGTTTAGTACAGTACGGTATTTATTAAATAAGGTGGGTGGGGATTTGCATCATATATGTCTGCCATTGCATTATACTTTAGGGTATTTAAACGTTGATACAATAACGGAGACGGCTATGTGCAGAATAATCCCTCCTGTTATTTACTAGGTACAAAACGACGCCTTTGTGGTGCAAAAGTCAGAGCAGACCACATCTAGTTTGACTTGTTAATAGAAGAAAAGTTTTTGCTTGGGATTGAAACAGCCATACAAATATTTGCATGTTTAAGAAAAACTGCTCATCTTCAACCTGCAGTTACTGTGATGGGGAAAGGATTATCTGTCTATCTATCTATCTATAGCCCGACGCCCTAATCCCGCAAAGGGTGGCCGCAGACAAAACGCCTCCAAGTCGCTCTGTCACCCACCATTTGACTACCCTCCCCCCAACTCACCCCCCCTCCCTCATATACATCTCAACTCCATCCCTCCACCTCATCCTCGGTCTACCTCTCCCTCTCCCTCCCTCCACCTCACCTACATACACCCTCTTAGTCAGTCTTTCATTCTCCATTCTCTTCACATGTCCAAACCACCTCAGTGTATTTCTCCTAATCTTCTCAACTACATCCACATCCACCCCACAGCGTTCCTTCACTTCTTCATTCGTCAACCTGTCCCTCCACGTCACTCCACATGCTCCTCTCAAGTAACTCATTTCCACTGCTCTCACTCTTGACTTCTTCCCCTCTTGCAAGGTCCATGCCTCGCTTCCATACGTCAGGGTAGGGATCACAATACTATCATGCAGTGACTTCTTAACTTCCATACTCACCTCCCTATTTCTCATCACTGCTTTCAGTGTACCAACAACCTTCCTTCCCTGCTGTACCCTTTCACGCACTTCATCTCCCAAAGTTCCATCCTTACTCATCACACTACCCAAGTACTTGAATGCACTCACATTCTCCATATCCTCACCATCCAACCTCACTGCACACTCTGTGACTTCATTCCTCTCAAACACCATAACTTTACTTTTGTTTACATTAACTTTCAGATTCCTCCTCCTACACACTGTCCCAAATTCATTCACCAAACCTTGCAACTCCCATTCATCTTCACTCAACAGTACTGTATCATCAGCAAACAGCAACACCGGAAGCTTCCAAATCTCACCCTCATTCATTAGAGCCACCCCCACATCCACTGCCCTACCCTGCACCTCCTTTACAACCCCATCCATGTATATATTAAACAGCCATGGAGACATCACACAACTCTGTTTCAGTCCCACATTGAGATCAAAGAACTCACTCAGCTCACCATCCACTAGCTTACTATTAATATTAACGTGATGAATTTTAATCTTTCCCTGCAAGTAGCAAGAAGGAGGTTGTCACTGAATAGCTTGCTTGATGTCTCCATGGACAATGAAGCTGTGGTTACATAGAACATTTTCAAGCAATTCTTGCTTTTCCAATGCTAAAACGAAAGTTGCAGAGACTACGAGTAATGAGCTAAAGATCAGAAGAGGATCATGCCATGGTCATACGAAGACATTTTTTTTTTTGCAATATGGTAGCCATCATTCTGAAGGGCAGTAGGAAGAGCAGTGAAATTCTTTTAAAGGTGGTTACATGAGCCGTTCCAGCAGGAAAAGTCAGCATGCGATTGAGAGGCATGATCATAGTCGTCTTCCTCCTTAATTCTTGATAATACACACGAGTACAGGTATAAAACAGTGTAGGCATATGTCAATGAGGCTTTTGTTGTTGTGGCTGGTCATGATGATAAAAAATGCCAGTAGAGATTCATGGGGGGGGGGGAGTAAAACAATTTGAGGTTTGATGTATACGAAAATTGTATGTAGGTACTCGGTGGAAAAATTGTGGTTGTTGATCTTTTTTGCAGGGTGTTGGTGATAAGCACAGTAGGAGAACAGCCACCCAGAGATGAAATGCAAGGGTATGGCAGACACTGAAGAGATGGAGGACGTCATTTGTGCTGGATACAGATATCTTGTCTACACATGCAGCTGCAGTAAAACCATCAGGTGCCAGTGAGAAAGTCATCCAGAGCTGAACCAAAGAGGTATGGCCAACAGTTGTGAGATGCTGGGCCTCGGGTGTGCTGGCTGTCACCTCATGGATATGGTACATATCTTTCTTGTTTGCATCTGGTCACACCAGAACCATCACATGCCAGTGAAGGTGTTAACATGACGTAACCGCTTCCCGTCCGATCAGCGAAGTTAAGCAATGTTGGGTCTGGTTAGTACTTGGATGGGTGACCGCCTGTGAACACCAGATGCTGTTGGCATAACGTTCTCCCTACGTGTCAAGTGGGGTTGGTGGAGGATTAGTGCCCCTCCCTGTAAAACAATTAACTCTAAGCCCTTGGCCACCCCGTTCGGGATACATGGCGTCTGGCAATGAATGAATGAATGTTGGAGAAGTTTGGTGTGCTGGTGAGGGTGTAATATGTATTGATGCCAAATACAAATACAATAGCTTACCTCGGTTTCCACCCTCCCTCCCCTACTAGAAAACCAGTTGTATTTCTCCCATTTGTTTATGTATTGACACTCTGCAAGTTTGCAGCAGGGTCAAGAACTGCAGGTGGTCTGCTGCTTACGAATGGTCGACTTACAAATTTTTTACTTTATGAATTTGTGTATCGGTGCACAACATTGACGAAACATTTTGGATTACGGTACGAAGGTGTCTGAAATATCTGTGTCCGACTTGTTGGGAGATGTTGGGAGGTGTCACTATAACGTCATCTGAGGTATCCCCTCGCTAAAATATAAATAAACATTCTGAACCTGCTACAGCCAGGCATAACAAGTTACCAACCCTGCCACACAGCCAGCACTTGAGTGAATATATTTGGAAGACATCGAACCATCTATGCACCGATACTTTTTTTACCGAGTGTACATTCAGTACAGTATTAAGTAACTTGAGATATTCAACACTCTATTAAAAAATATGCTTGTCTTAATGATTTTGCCCAACAGTACTGTAATGTAAGTGTTCTAAGCACGTTTATAAGGCTTGGTAGGCTTGGCTACACTATGATGTTCGATTGGTTAGGTATATTAAATGCATTTTCAACTTACGGTAAGAAAAATTCCACTCCAGCAGTTTTTTGTAATGTAACCCATTCATAAGTGGGGGACCACCTGTAGTTAGGAGTGGATAACCCTCCCCTATGGTACTAGGCAGTCCTGTGTTGAAGTGGTTAATAACTTATAGCACTAGCTTACTGTATCCAAAGTTACAGTCCTGTAATAAATCATTGTCATGGGATAGGGTGATGATGATGACTGTACTAGAGAAGCACTGGAATGATAATAGAAAGACTTGACACTGGAGTGGCCAGGAAAGGTTTACAAACATTTATACATGATCAGTGATGCTTATCATCATTTAACTTGATTTATTAATTTTTTTTCGTCAAAAGGGTAATTAATGGAATTTCATAACCAGCAGGGAAGATATGTTACAGGTACACAGAGCAGTGACATGGAATTGGTAAGCAAGAATGTCAGTAGCTATATAAGAGTGGAATTTAATTATTTGAGAGGTGCAGATTTACAAAGTTAATAGGGTTGAGTGCCTGGCCATAGAACGGTAGGACAGGAGTGAAAGTTAGTATCTGAATCAACTAAAACTTCATAACTTAATGAATAATCAGTTTTTCGTAATCTTTAAGTGAATATGGTGATACAGTACTTCATACGTTGTAGTATATAGTTGCTGATTTTATCAGGTTTATTAAGGGCACTGTGAACAGGTTTGAGGAGGTGCTTGAGTTTAGTGATATGAAGCATTGTGCAAGCTGCATTGGTGTGGGCATAGGAAAGATATATGAGTAACATTTGAATTGCTGTACAGATCTAAATATACACTGGAGAACCCCCATGGGCAAGCCAGGGAAAACCATCAATGAAATTGTTAGAAAAGACCTCGAGGTTAAGGCATTTGATTGAGGCTGTGTACCCTGGAAAGCTGCCTTTAGACATGGCTGACCCATGCAAGCATAAATAGGCAACTAGAGGGAGAGGCTTCATTTTTCAGATTTTTATTGAGCAGATAAAATTGTCAAAGTGAGTGGCATTGTTGTGTTTTTTATCAGTGTGTTTTGTGTTTACAGTTGGAGCTGTGTTGGAGACCGAAGCCACTAGTAGTTGACACCCCACCTGGCTGTACTACCAGCCTCAGGCTGAAGAAATGTCCATTAAACTTCGACCAGTGGGAACTGTGTAATAACAGGCAGTGATATAAGAAGGGCACATGCAGTGGTAAATTAAGACTGCTTCAAACAGTATCGGTAGCTAGGGTTACAGGTAACTGAAAATTGATCTACGAGGCAACACATAGAGTACCGTATATCCTGTACACACTTCCTAGTCTTCAACCACTCCACCCTTCTATGCTGCCTCTCAGAGTCAAGCTACCTCTCATACAACCATTGCCCCGCTGCATGACCTCATCGCCACCCTGCCACATCCCCTAACACTGCCTGCTTTTCTGCTGGGTGGGTAACATGCTTAGATTTTTTGTTGTTGCTTATGGCTCGTATGTACAGTACAGGAAGACAAGCTCCAAGAGGTCTGCAAACCGACATTCAACACCATCACAGCTTATACAGTCGCAATATAATTTTGTCATGTCCCATACTTTAGTGATGCTATTACTGCAGTACCTAGAAGCTTATGGTGACTTTTCTCATTTACTTTTAGATAATGTTTTTAGCTGAGGAGTGTTACCAGGAACAGAAGCAAATATCTGCAGCATTTCATTTTAAAAATTAGGATCAGCAGTCTTATTTGTACTTTTATTTTTTGTTTTTTTATTTTTTTTATTTTTTAAAGTTTTAGGTATAGCTATATATTTTTGATGGAAATGAAAATTCTTGACGATGGTGTGGCCATAGAATTGTGTTTGTTTCAGGTGTATTTTAGGATAGTTGGGTTATAGATGAGGGGAGTTAGAATTAAGTGGTTATTGTCTGTATTGTGGTGGAATAGACTGCCTCATTGTGTTTGTTGGACTGAACTTGATGTTGAGATTACGTTTCACTGCTGGAAGTCAGACTGGTGGAAGTTGGTTAGTGTTAATTACAGTAATTGTTTTTAGTTGGTTGAGATTGATTAGTGTGTTGCAGTATTTGTTTTGCTTGATTAGAATTCTTAGATGGAGCCAGTGTTTTGAAACATAGGATGATGTGGGAATGGTTGTGTGGTCTCGTAATTTCCTGTACCTCAAGCTTTTCATCTTCCTTATGCCAACGACTATTCTGAATGCATTACATTAGATGACAACACCTTGAAGGTCTTTTTAAGTTTACGTTTTATATCCTGATTAGCCCTTCACTGAAGTGGATGGACTTTGGCATTTTATGTGGTGTTAATCTTCCTGTGTTAGATTTAGGCTGAATTCATATGTAAAAATGTAGGTAGAGGGGGGAATAGGAATACAGTATATGAAAGGTGAGAAGAAAATGATTGAGTAGGATAATTGGTGACAGATTTGTATTAACAAGTGGAGACTGACAGACCTTTCCATTAGGGATTTTAATGATAGGTTTCCAACTTACCAGTACTTGCTCTTCTTCTTCTATTTCTGGTTCATATCTGTTCCGTTATTGGTGGGATATCTGGTTAGGATCATTATCTTAATGAATATAGTCTGCGTTGTGCAGCATTGATTAACCCTTGCACCCCGGGCAGTGTCCTCAGACACAGTGCATCATGCCTTGAGAAGCGTCCTTAGACACAAAGCAACACACCCTGGGAGAGCAACGCGCCCTAGGCAGCTTCCTTAGACAGAGCGGCACACAGCCGAAGAGAGCGGACGTCCCAGCCATCGCTCCTAACCTTAAGTAGTTTCAGGAATTTTGTCTGTCCTGTCTCCTAAGGTCTTGCCTTAAATTTAAAATAATGAAAGTTAATAGACTACCAAAAATGTAAAGATTTATTGGCTATAGTATACATGAATGTTTGTAGTTTTTTCGGTAACAGCTGTTTTGGTACTTTACATTAAACATGGCCGAAAATATAAACAATGAGGGACTGGAATTTCAAGGATTTGATGCCAATACCAATGTTATGGACCTGGTTAAAACATTAATTATGAGGATTAGTGGACTCGAAAAGAAAGTAGAGAATCTAGTGATAAAAGATGTGTCTGAAAATACGGAAACCACCATACAGAGTCTGATCCAGTCCAATGAAACAGCCAATGAAGAAATTAGGAATTTGAAGCGGGAAAATGTTGAACTGAGGAGGAAACTAGAAGAAAGTACTAATAAAACGGAGAAGGTGAGTAATGTATTAGAAGAATATAAGGCAAAGTGGGCACACGTAGAAGAAGGACAGAAAGAAGTGGTCAGCTTAAGAGAGATCATCCAGGAAGAAAGGGAAATGAACAAGAAAGAAATGGAAGAAAATGTAGTGAAAATACTGAAGAAAAAAGAGAAAATAGTGAGAGAAACTGTAGAAAGGAACAGATGTGTGGTAGTATTTGGAAACAGGGAAGAGGAAGAAAAGGTTAGGTTCGTAAGACTCGAGAGAGACACGAACATGGTGAGAGGAATATTAGGCAAGATTGACTCCGAAGGAGACAAGTGGGTAAAAGAAATTGAGGAAGTAAGGAGGATAGGGCCTTACAAGAAAGGGGAAACAAGACCAATGAGAGTCAAATTTACATCAGAAAGTGTAATAAATGAGATACTTAAAGTGACCTGGAAATTAAGCAAAGAGGCGGGGATGGAAAATATTATAATAAGAAAAGATCTGAATGAAGAAGAAAGAGAAGTTTTAAAATCATTAAAGGAAGAAGTAAAGGAAAAAAATGATAAGAGGACAGAGGAAGAATGTAATACTTTTTTTTGGAGAGTAATGGATATGAAAGTAAGGAAATGGTATTTAAGGAAATAGAAGTGAAGGAAACTAGGGGGGATGGTTGTGAAAGATCAGAAGTTGAGGAAGTGGTACGGACAGAGAGTAGGAGAGAAGAGGGTATTAATAATGTCAAAAATAATTTGAAGGTGATATATACTAATGTTGATGGTTTCATATCGACAAGGATCGAAATTAATGATTTCTTGAGAGAACATGAACCTGATGTCATGTGCTTTGTAGAGACCAAATTAAGAGAAGATATTGATGTTCATTTGGGAGATGGTAAATACAAACTGTGGAGAAAAGACAGAAAAGAAAAAAAGGGAGGAGGAGTGATGATAGCAGTGAAGAACAACATAAATGTAGATACTGTGGAAATGGGAGAAGGCAGGGCTGAAGTGATATATATGAAATTAGAAACTGGAGAGAATGTTAAGAGAGATATGGCGGTAGTGTATGTTCCCCCAAAGACGAGAGCATGGAAGGATGACGAATACCATGAGATGTTGTCAGATATGGCTAGCTACTTGCAAAAAATAAATGAGAAAAGCAATAATATAATTTTGGTGGGTGACTTTAATTGTAAAGAGATGAACTGGGAGGAATGGTACTCGGGAGGCGGCGAGGATTCGTGGGGCACTATGTTATTAAATATAATAAATGAATAATGTGATGACGCAATGGGTCAAAGAAGAGACACGGTTTCGAGGTGAGGACACACCAGCAAGGTTAGATTTACTGTTCACCAAAGAACCCGATGTAATAGAATCATTGGAATATCACTGTCCTTTGGGAAAAAGTGATCACGTGGTCATTGAGTTCCAGATGTTAATAGGAAACGTCGAGCCAAGAGACGAGCTTCATAGACAGGGAAGATACAACTTTGGGAAAGCAAATTTTACAGGATTGAGAAACTTTTTTGAAAATGCGGATCGGAGAAAATTCAGAGAAACAAGAGAGATACAGAGGAAGTGGGATATCTTTCTAGACCTCTATAATTTGGGAGTGGAAAAATTTGTACCAAGAGTAAGAGGGAAAGAAAACAGGAAAAAGGAGTGGTTTAATAGAAGGTGTATGATAGCAAAAAAAGAGAGAGATAAGGCGTGGAACAATTGGAGAAAGAGAGGTAACGACAGAACAAAGGAAGAATATAAAAGAACAAGAAATGAATACACAAGAATACGTGGAGAAGAAGAAAGGAATTTTGAAAAAGGTATAATTGACAAATGCAAGGATGAACCCAAACAGTTTTATAGATTTGTTAATGGCAAACTGAAACAAAAGGAAGGAATCACCAAGCTGAAAGTAGAAGGAGAGGTCTTTAAGGATGCGGCAATGCAAGCAGAAATAATGAACAAACGTTTCCAGTCAGTTTTCACTAAAGAAAAGGAGCTTGTGGAAGGGGAGGGAGTGATTAGAAATGTTCCGGTGATGAAAGATATAAAAGTGGAGGTACAGGAAGTGTATAAATTACTGGAAACTCAAGATGTAAGGAAAGCCCCAGGACCTGATGGAATTTCTAATTGGGTACTGAAGGAATGCAGAGAACAACTGGCGGATAAAATTCACAGCTTAATTATATGCTCACTGGAAGAGGGGAAAGTGCCAAAAGAATGGAAGAGGGCAAATGTGGTACCAGTTTACAAGGGAGGAAACAGGGAAGAACCCCTGAATTATAGACCAGTGTCTCTAACCAGCATGGTCGCTAAATTGTGTGAGAGAATCCTGAAAGACAGATGGATAAAATATCTGGAAGAGATGAATATTTTGGCTGAATGTCAGTTTGGATTCAGAAGTGGAAGGTCATGTGTTTCTAACTTGTTGAGCTTTTACTCAAGAGCGATTGATGTGGTACAGGAGAGAGATGGTTGGGTGGATTGTGTGTACTTAGACTTAGAGAAGGCCTTTGACAAGGTACCTCATAAGAGACTAATGTGGAAACTAGAATATATAGGAGGACTAAAGGGGAAACTTCTGGAATGGATGAGAGACTTTTTGAGAGACAGACAAATGAGGACAGTAATAAAGGAAAAGATGTCTGGATGGAGGGAAGTAGCAAGTGGAGTCCCTCAAGGCTCAGTGTTGGCGCCAGTAATGTTCCTGATTTACGTTAATGATATGGTAGATGGAGTGAACAGTTATGCAAGTCTGTTTGCTGATGATGTCAAGATCTTGAGGAAGATAGAGGTTGAGGAGGATTGTAAAATACTGCAGGAGGATTTGGATAGGATACACAATTGGAGCCAGACGTGGGAAATGAAATTTAATGTAAAGAAATGTAAAATATTGGAAATGGGTAAAAGTACCAGGAGACCATCACTGAACTATTTTTTGGGTAATGAATTAATCACAAAAAGGAGAGAAGAGAAAGATTTGGGAGTGCTGGTCCAAGATAGTTTGTCACCAGAAAAGCACATTAACAAGATAGTTGGAGAGACATAAACTCTTGACTAACATAAGAGTAGCATTTCATTATATGGATGAGGAAATGATGAAAAAATTGATAGTGGCCATGATCCGCCCCAGGTTAGAATATGCAGCGGTAGTGTGGTCCCCACACAAAAAGAAAGATATAAACAAGATTGAGAGAATACAAAGAACAGCAACCAAGATGGTCCCCGGTCTGACAG
Organism: Coenobita brevimanus; assembly: GCF_032717465.1. NCBI lineage: Eukaryota > Metazoa > Arthropoda > Malacostraca > Decapoda > Coenobitidae > Coenobita > Coenobita brevimanus. The sequence continues at coordinate 23,917,207 of NC_136972.1, forward strand.
ACCTGTCATACAGAGAGAGACTGGAAAAACTGGATTTGCCTTCGTTAGAGGAAAGGAGAAAGAGGGGAGACATGATTGCGGTTTTCAGGACCATGGTGGGAGTAGATAAAATTGACAAAGAAGATCTGTTTGTATGGGATAAGAGAGCAACAAGAGGACATGGAATGAAATTGTAAAAGTCAAGCTGCTTGAAGGATATCAAGAAATATAGCTTTCCTTACAGAAGTATAGACTTATGGAATAGCCTGGACAGAGATCGTCCAGTCTAAAAACTTAAACGAGTTTAAAGCCAAATTCGACTTATTGAGAAACAGCAACGGAAACCCACGAGCGTAGTACATTCCGTGTATATCACAATTAGGTATATTAGGTAAATACTTAAATATTCGGAACGACTTAGACAAAAAGGTGGTGCATGAGAAAAAATTCATGTGTGTAAAGGTAGACTTGATAAATGTGGATATGGAGACAGGACAACACGAGCATTGCTCAAATAGGTAAATACAAATAGGTAAATACACCCAAGCACAGCGTCCATAGAAACAGAGGAACACACCCTAGCGCCGTGTCCTTAGAAACAAAGCATCGTACCCTTGGCAACATCCTTAGAAGTACACTTTTTGCGCATTTACTTGAACCGTTATATTCCGCACCTGTCCTGGTTGGCTGGGCCATCGATCAGTAATGGTAATTTGCTCAGCCTTAGGTTTCACAGACCCTTTGGTCTCCGATACAAGTCTATCTGTCTATCTATTGCCAGACGCCTCAATCCCGTTTGGGGTGGCCACAAACAAATCGCCTCCAAGTCGCCCTGTCCCCCGCCATTTCACTGCCCTGCTCCCAGCTCACACCCCCCTCTCTCATATACCTCTCCACCCCATCCCTCCATCTCATCCTCGGCTGAAAGTTATTTTTCTCCCAACTCTTCGCTGCAGAAGCATTCTTAGTGTCCATTTGCAAACGAACGTAGATTTTTACAGAGCGAAATTTCCAAATTTGCCCGCACTTGGACAAATTTGTGTGCCCGGGATGCAAGGGTTAAGCTTCCTTTCTTACTTTCTCCTCCAGTGGTGGGGAGGGGGCACTGGAGGACAAAGTAGAAAGGAAGTGTACAGTCAATCCTGTTATAAGTCACTTTTTTGGATGTCCATTTTCAAGGTGGCCAGTTTAGCAATTTTTGTTTTAAGAATTTAAATTACCGTATTAGTGGCAAATGGTAGTAGATATGGAATCTTGCAATAGCTATTACTGTTATTTCCAATAGTCTGCCATATTAAGGAGACCTGTGGTTTCTGATAATTTGTAAAGTTTTACTAGTATGTGGCCAGTGACATGTTGGCTCATTTTTATTTGGCGACTCTTAATTTTTAACATTAAGTTCACAGTATATTCCAGACAAGTTGCCTATTAAAGTTCCATTGCTACCTGTAACCCCAGGTTCACTTATTTTATTCACAACTGTGACTTGTAACAGGACTGACTGACTACTGTTTTTAATTGAATGTACAGTGCAAGCCTCACAGGTCCCATGGTATTTTTAAATCAAAGCACATACAGGACTGTTTCATAAGTTTAATGATATTTGATAACCATGTAGTATGTTTCAATATGTAATTAATTGAAGAGACTAGCCGATTAGTTCTGGATGTGCTGTAGAAATTTAAAGATAAATTAGATGAACTGTCATAATCATCTGTGAGGCCTCAGCTGTACAAGCAAGTTTTCATCTGCTGTAATATACAGTATTTAATCTTAGGTAACATTTCAATGTAAAATGAGAATTTATCACCACCATGAACATTGTTCCCACATATTGGGGTAAGGTAGGATCCAGAATAGAAAGGATGAGCATACTTATTGGAAGTGTTGAATAACAAGTCTTTAGTGTGATGTTTGAGAGTATACAAGAGGTGAGGGCAGCCCTTGTTAGTTTGCTGTTAAAGCTCTTGATCAGATAACAGCCACTAGTCCTACATCATCTCCCTTTTGAGGCTTAGGGATGAGGTTATACTTCCATAATTTTGTACAGTCAAGGGTAGGAGAGTTAACAATCACTTTCTAGCATTTAAGTTTTAGCAAATTGACATTCATAAAAGCAAACACGAACCTTTATTAGAATTTGGATACAGATAAATTCACCACCACCTCCCACACCTTGGTCTGTCATGATAACCTTCTGTCATATTGACCATGACAGATTTGTCTTTCTCACTCGGTTACCCATCCTCGTTTTCCTTTTCCCCCCTCCAGTAAAGTTACACATCATTCTTTCACACCACAGTAGGGCTTCCTCTTCAGCATTATCCTTACTTACTTTCAGATCTTTGTTAGCTGTCTATATGCATTGACTATGTCTAATAGCTCAGTATATGTCCCTTGATCCATTCAGTATTGCCTCATTTGAGAATTTAGATACAGTTAAATTCACCACCACCTCCCACACCTTGGTCTGTCGTGATAACCTTCTGTCATATTGACCATGACAGTTTTGTCTTTCTCACTTGGTTACCCATCCTCGTCTTCCTTTTCCCCCCTCCAGTAAAGTTACACATCATTCTTTCAAACTACAGTAGGGCTTCCTCTTCAGCATTATCCTTACTTACTTTCAGATCTTTGTTAGCTGTCTATATGCATTGAATATGCCCGTAATAGCTCAGTATATGTCCCTTGATCCATTCAGTATTGCCTCATTTGAGTCATGTAATCATATCTTCATTAAGGAAACTGACAGTTTAAGGTCAGCTCAGGACTTAATTATTGTCTATCAGTTTTCTTTGGCCTGTAAGTTGTTATTTTCTTCGTTCTTCATCAGTTACTTGCCTCATTCCCAGTATTGCTGCCTTCTCTTGGTTATCTCTGTACCTCCTCCTTGAGTTGGTCGTCTCCCCCATCTTCCTTTAAAGATTTAGTTCTTCAAGGATTATCAGTTACGAGGTACTATACATTGAAGGAATCATCATTGTTTGGTGGTAGGTTTTGTGGTGTAAGATTATTTATTTCAGCAGTGGGCATTGTTTTTGTCGTTGTCCAAAATCAGCAAGGGACACTTGGTAGAAGTGCAGAATTAACTTCTACGCTGTATTTCTTAAACGGTTCTAATGAAATTGCCAATCAGGAGTATATGATTGAGCACACTGGAACTAGGATGAGGCTTTCATGGGTATTGATGCCACCCTAGATGAGTGTTTTTGATTGACAGACAAATGATGTAGAAGAAAGAGTACCATATATCCCAATAGGTGGATTGAAGTGTTGTGTGATGGAAGTAGGTTAAGGCTGTACAAGTTTGTCATAGAGGCCACCTTGTGTGAGGGATTAGGTTATACAAATAGCTGATTTTGAAGAATGAGAATGCTCTAAATGCCATTAGATGGATTGGAATGGACTGCAGTTAAGTTTGGATAGTTACTTGAGGTGGTTTCCTTTCATTTTTCAGTATGGTATTAAAATAGGATGTCATAAATTGATAGACAAGAATACAGTACAGTTGTTGCATCATTTTCGTATTTAGTTTTGCAGAGTTTAAGAACATGAATATATCAGTAAAATAGTAATTAAGTAGCATATTAGCGTACTGTTTTTAAGCGTTAAAGAGGGTGGTATGTGTAGTGCGTTCTTGAATCTCCTGTGCTCAGAGGATGGCTCAGTCTGATTTATTAACCATACACTCTGGATGTAAAAAAGCTCACACCATAATGTATAAAATGTTTAAAGTATGGTATAAAAAGTAGGAGTAGCAAATGTTGCAGAATATAGACACTGGTATGTTTGCCAAGCCATCCATGTTACAGTATACTAGAACTGGGTTGCATAATACCAGTGTATGGACTACCATGTCATTTAATTTTTTGTGTGTTTGTTGTTACTTGTGTTTTAGTAAATGCTGTCTTGGTTGTTGCGGGTTCCTGTAGGCTTTATATTGCTGTACACTCAATCAAAAAACTACCTTTATATAGGTGACAAATGGTTTCATGATGAGTGCTGTTACCTATCACAATTATTCCTTAGGTGATTGTTTCTGATTGAACTTTTTACTTCATATATTGCATAAAATTTTCATTTCTTACTGATTAAATTACTGGCCATGTACTTCTGTGAGTTGTTACTGGAGCTTTTGTACATTGCGTTCACTGTTGCATAATGTAAGACAGAAAGTAGCAAAGATAATTTTTTGATTGAGTGTACTCGTTGGTATGTTTTTATGACAATTCAGTTGATGCCAGAACTATATACTGGTGTATTGGCACAGTGAAGCCTCACTGTATCGAAGTGCAAGAAAACCTAGTATAAGTGAGTGTTTCATCACACTATGGGAATTAGATATGGTATGTTGATCCACAGTCCAGTTCACAGTGCAGTATGTGGAAAAAGTATAGTGGATCCATGTGAATTTCAGATACTGGCTGTTATGGAAAAAGTATAGTGGATCCATGTGAATTTCAGATACCGGGTACTATAAATACTGTGTGTAAATTTGAAGCCCACCAAGCTGCCTTCTGACATGGACTTCGATAAAACAAAAAAAGTCTGAGAGCCAGTGCTTTAACTTGTGTTTTTTATTTCAGTTTATTTAACAAGCATGCACATTTTTTCTGTATTATTTACAGTTCTGCATCTTATTAATTTGCCTATTAGTTTAGTCATTATTATTGTCAGCATATATCATTATCTTGAACACATTAGAGTGCAGAAATAAATACATATGCTTGTTAGAGATAAAATTGAAATACAGATAATAAATTTAAAGCATTGGTACCCTCACATTTAAGTGGTTGTGAAATCAGTGATAAAATGGGAAATTATGAATGTAAAACAGTGTGAAATACTCAGTAGGAACAGCAGCAAGATTCTACCCACAAATCTTTATTTTTTTTATTTATTTATTTTTTTTAAATCAAAGGATACGTTTTTCCATACCGATTATCCTTCAGGCTGCATACCTTCAGTACTGGATGCTTGAATGAATTATTTAATTTATTTTGCTGGTTATACTGTTGATAGTTGTATCATACCTAACCAATCCTTAAATGGGAAAAAAAAGGTTAAATTGATTATGATAGTATTAAGGAGCCCCCCCAAATTTTGAAGTTTTTCCTGTGTAAGGGTAGGATGAGATAGGTTCCAGAAAATAAGAGAAAGCTTGAAAGGGAGCATTCTCAACTGCCTGCCCCATGAAACATGTAGCACATCAATCTTCAAAGTTCTTACTCACCAGTAGCAAGCAACACAGTATCATATTCATGCATCACATTTGACATACACCACCCTTTGTTTCATTCCATTCATACCATTGTCATCCCCTTTCTCCATAACTTGAAGCTTAGTTAAGCCAGGTCTAGAATAGGCTTGTTCAAATTGCTTGGCTGAGAAGAGAATCTACATCTTGTTGTGTATTGGTGCAGCAGGAGTGTAGGAACCTGGGACTAAGGTACTAAGTCCTGACATTTAAGGTGATGGTGACTAACCAGCCTTTCTTGCCCCCCAAGTGGCATTATGTTAGCAGTAACCCCCAGTCATGTCTCAGATGGTACACACAGACCTTGTCAGGTTGGAGGGGCTTTATCCACTAAACCACCAGGTGTCATTTGGTTATATGGTTACCACCCCATATTGAAAATGGTGTCATGGATTACAGGAATCTTCTTTGGTTTGTTAAGTGTACAGTAATGTTTATTGCTTTGGGATAATGATGTGTGTTACAGCACAGCCACATTCATTATACTGTTCATTTGTTTACTCTTGTTTTTAACCCATGCACCCATGTAAAACATGCTAGGAGTACTCTCTGCATTCCGTTTATGAGAACTGAATGCTATATGGCAGTGAAAGAGGAGGATAAATGTACCAGGAGATTGAATTGCACATCTATCTATCTATTGACAGATGCCTTAATCCTGTAAGGGGTGGCCACAAACAAATCTCATCCATGTTGTCCTGTCCCCCGCCATTTCACTGCCCTGCTCCCAGCTCACATCCCCCTCTCTCACATACCTCTCCACTCCATCCTTCCATCTCATCCTTGGCCTCCCCCTCCCTCTCCCCCCCTCCACCTCACTCACATACCCTTCTCGTCAGTCTCTTGCTCTCCATCCTCTTGATATGGCCAGACCACCTCAGTGTATTTCTCCTAATGCTTTGTTGCATCCACATTCGCACCACAATGCTCCTTCACTTCCTCATTTGTCAGTCTGTCTCTCCATGTGCTCCTTTCAAATAACTCATTTCCACTACTCTCACTTTTGACTTGTGTCCCTCCAACAAGGTCCAAACTTCGCTTTCATACATTGAGAGTTGGTATCACAATGCTGTTATGCAGCGAATTTTTTTTTTTTACTTCCATGCTCACTTCCCTGTTTCTTGTCACTGCTTTCAAAGAACCAGCAATCTTTCTTCTTTGTTGCATCATTTCAAACACTTCACCCTCTAAACTTCCATCTTTATTCATCCCACAACCCAGGTACTTAAATGCATTAACATTTTCCATTTCCTCCCCTCTCTGTACGTTCAGTGACTTCTTTTCTCTCAAAGACCATAACTTTACACTTCCCAGTATTCACCATTAGATTTTGTTTCTTACTCCTAAACTCATTCACCAAGCCTTGCAGCTGTACGTAAATAAGAATATTGTTTGATTAGCGTATCACTGAATGATAGAATTTAGTGCATTGCAGAAGAGGTTTGACATGAAAGGTACTGTGTGAGAGGTAATGTAGGCTGGTAAGTTGTAATGGTTTGGACATATTGAGAGGAAGAGAAGGGTGACTGATTGTCAGATAGGGCCATCATGTGAATACTGATAGACCTTAATATCCTAGCATGGTTAGTGGTTTCCAAATGTAAATGTAAGTTAGACAAAAAAAAAAAAAAAAAAAAAAAAAAAAAAAGATCCCAGTATTAAAAAGATAAAATACACATATATCAAGCATTCTTTGTTACTGATGGGTATATAAAATTGGTCCATCAACAAGTTTCAGCCATTTTGTCTCATGAAGTGTAACATGGACTTGTCTCACTGCAAAGACAGAGGATGCAAAGCAACTGATTTAGGGTAATTTTTCTGCTAAGATGACTGTCATTTCATTGAGTAAAGTAGAACTCGGTCAGCCCAGTGTTCAGCATAGCGTTGGCACTGTATCCTACCTGGTTAGTGTGTTTTGGAAGGATTGCTTATGAACTATGCTTAGCACAAAGAAATCAGTGTGTCATGGTCCTTTAATCAGCAGGTTACTAATACTGCCATACAATATATGTGCTGGCCATTTAACAAGTAACTCTGGCACCCGCACACAAGCATTTGTCAGAGCAAGCAAGACCCCAGGCTTTATCCAGGCTACACTCACATAGTCTGACCTTCCATTGCACTGTAGTAGTTTGGTAGGTTGGCATTCCAGTGTAGTAGTCAAAGAGAAGTGTGGCATAGCTAATGTTTCGCTCTCCATGGCTTCAAGCACCCAAATTCACTTCATTTTTAAAATCACTTTTGTAGAGTAAATGTCACAGTAACTCGATGGATTGTAGAACCCCCAGATCTTTGTCGTTGTGTAAAGGATGGTTAAGAACTCTGAATCATTAAAAAAGATTGAGTTAACTGCCAGTCCATTTGAGCATATTACCCCAGTTACAGCCTTATGAACTAAAGTTCATGTATCAGGTGGATACACAGTACAGTAATCTTTGTTTTAAGTACAGTACAGTGATTGATAACCACATTGATATTTTGCCTGCCAGATGAAGTATAAGGATTGATGAATACTATGTACATGCTTTAATTTTACTTTACCCATTGCAGTTAATAGTCTTTGCTGTCAGTATTCTTTCCAGCAACTTGCCACAACTGAGCTCGAGGCCCGTAGTGTGTCCAAGTTGTCCAACATTGCACTTCGTTATAACACAGGAGCACATTAAGTATATCGTGTACTTTTCCCGTCTTCACTGCAATTAATGGTCCAAGCTGTCAGTACAGTTTCCATACCTTGCCATATTTCAACTCCAGGCCCACAGAGCATTCCCTGAACAGCCTCGGACTGCACCCGGTAATAACACAGGCGCTGACACACCTTTCCCTAACCTACTTGTTTCCTTGAATAATGTGTTGGCATGCACTGAGTTGAGTACAGGTAGTCTCCTTTAGTCCAGTTTTACAGAAAGCACAAGACAATTTCATAATCTCTAAAAGTTCTATCTATTGCCAGACGCCTCAATCCCGTTTGGGGTGGCCACAAACAAATCGCCTCCAAGTCGCCCTGTCCCCCGCCATTTCACTACCCTGCTCCCAACTCACACCCCCCTCTCTCATATACCTCTCCACCCCATCCCTCCAGCTCATCCTCGGCCTCCCCCTCCCTCTTCCCCCCTCCACCTCACTCACATACACTCTCTTCGTCAGTCTTTCACCCTCCATCCTCTCCACATGGCCAAACCACCTCAGTGTGTTCCTCATAATGCTCCCTATCACATCCACATCAACACCACAACGTTCCTTTATATCCTCATTCGTCAGCCTATCTCTCCATATGACTCCACAGGCTCCTCTTAAATAACTCATTTCCACTGCTCTCACTCTTGACTTGTGTCCTTCCAACAACGTCCAAGCTTCACTTCCGTACGTTAGAGTTGGTATCACAATACTGTCATGTAGTAACTTTTTCACTTCCATGCTCACTTCCCTGTTTCTTGTCACTGCTTTCAAAGAAGTTAAGCATAAAAATATCCTGTTTGTGCTTCTTGGCTCATTTCTTCAAGTGGGAGGTTACATTGGAGTATCTGTGTTTATAAACATTTTTTTATGGATGTAGCTTATTTTACTTGGCCTTGACAGAAGTAACACAAATAAGATAATTCCTGTTGTAATATTGCAAATGAGTGCACGCATTTGCAATATAAATGTAAGTCTCAGTTTGCATTGTCTGTGCAGAAGAGGGAATGAATGCTCTAACCCTGCCTGCAATTTGATTGATTGGTCTTTTGGTGAGTCAGCCATGTGTTCAGTACTTATGGGTGGGCTGTCTTTACCTAATGAAACATACCAATGCTCCTGTGAAGTTCAGAATGGAATGAAAAGTGATGATTTCTGTTGTACCCAGCTTTTGCTGTGATTCAGCTGTCTCTATACATGTATGTTCATGTCACAAACCTTGCCAAAATATGCTAGTGTCCATCATGATTTAGAACCCCACCTGAACGACATCGATTAGCCAGAATGTAAAGGTTGGTTTATGTACCTTCGCCGTACATTTGCTGAAGCTGTAACTTTACCTAACAAGCCAGTAGGAAAAACTGACTTGGTAAAACAAAGCATATAGTTTTTGGGTGCTTGGCTTGTTTATGCACAGGTTTATTTCTTGCCATATAGCCAGCTGACCATATGGTAAAAATGGATGTTAATGAGTTTTTGGTTCCAAAAAAGAAAGGTGAGGCCAATTATTATTATCGTAGCACCACTAAATTTACTGTAGTTATGGATCATTAACCCTTATGCGTTCTAACTGATTTGCTCAAATTTGTTGGTCAGATAAGCTGTGCCTTCTCCCTTGATCTGTGTGGTTATTAGCAGATCCTCTGCCCCCATCACATAATTTAGCACATCTGTGTGTGTGCGTGTGTGTGCATGCATGCTTGTGCGCATGTGTGGGGGGGGGGAGGATTATAGATGGCATTATGTATATATAGTATGGAAGGGTAAGTTGTTGAGGTGTTACAATGGTAATGAAGTATGTGTATGAGAAGATACATTAAGCATCTGAGCGAGCAATTCACTACAAGTATTTGTGCTATACTGTAATGAGAAGTGTGTGATAAACTAATAGCATCTGATACTATACTAGCATTGACTTCTTCTTATTAGTGAACAAGAAGAAGTCAGTGCTAGTATTGTATCAGATGCTATTAGTTTATCACACACTTCTCATTACAGTATAGCACAAATACTTGTAGTGAATTGCTCGCTCAGATGTTTAATGTATCTTCTCATACACATACTTCATTACCATTGTAACACCTCAACAACTTACCCTTCCATACCATATATACATAATGCCATCTATAATCCTTCCCTGTTCATCTTTGCTATATACTTATTCAGATCCCAAAATGCCATAAATACCTTACATGCTCTCTCCAATATCCACACATCCTAACCATGGCTAAAGCTACTTTTTCATAATTTACCACACTTTCTGATATACTCCTTGTCTCGTGTATTGTTATTATAGTATTCTTATGTTTATATTTCCTGCAACACTGCCATGATCATATTTACTGTCACTTTGATCACTTTTATTTTTGTTCAGAGGTGCACACAGTCCCCTTCTACCCCACTAGTACATGTAGACTCCTCCTTATCTTGCATATTTCCGACGAACATTTCAGTCCACTACTTCTTAAATCATATCTGCCAAGGATGAGGTGTTGGGATGGAGTGGAGAGGTATATGAGAGGGGGGTGTGAGCTGGGAGCAGAGCAGTGAAATGGCGGGTGACAGGGTGACATGGAGGCAATTTGTTTGTGGCCACCCCTTACTGGATTAAGGCATCTGGCAATAGATAGATAGATAGCATACAACACGTGATTCTTTCCTGTTCTTAAGCCTTTTCATTTTCAGGTACACATTCCTTCCTGTTGCACCACCAAGACCATTTACTACCACACAGCTCTCTTATTCCCATTCATTACCCTTGAATTGCACCTTTAACCTCTCCAAAACCATATCTTACATTTTAGAATACCTTTGTCATCGTCTGCATCATCATTTACTATCATCATAATCAGTCATCATCAGCATCATCATTTATCATCATCATAATAATTGTTGTCATTATCATATCTTCATCATCATCATAATCATCGTCATCATCATGGCTGCTTCCTGTCTAAAGGGGATAAGTTAGGATTTATTAGTAAGGAATGAGAGAATAAACATGGGATAACTATCAATGGCATGCCCAGTGAAATGAACCACACATTCGAGCATCCTCTACCTCTTTTGTCTTTTATAAAGCCTTCTGGATAGTCAAGAACTGTATCCTGTATTCAGATGTACTTGAAGTGATACAAGTGGCTGTGTTATTAGTAAAAATTGTGCAGTCACTTGATACAGTACACGTTGTCAAGAAAAATTGCTAATGAAAATTTCGTTGTTACCAGTTAAATTGATTTGACAATTTCCCCAGTTTACAGGAACAGTTGTATGGAAAAAGTTGGTATTTTAGGGCACGTCTTTCATTTAAAACAAGGACTGCTTGTATTTTGGCCATTCCATAATCTTAATTATTAAATCAGATTATGGACTGTAGGAATCTTGTATTTTTGTGTGTTTATTTTGTTGTCATTGTGTTGTGCTTTTGTCACCAAGGTATTCCTCTTCGTAAACTCCACCAGACCTTACTCTTAACCCCTACCACATGTTTTGTACAGGTTTATACATTTTATAAAGTGTATGACCATCAGGGATGACACAGTGACAAAAAGCAGAGCAGCCATGTGGATACAGTATACAGAGCAGACAGGGTTATTGCAGTAAGCCCATGTAACCATATTACTGTGTTTTTATCACACCACTTCTGTACATTGCTTGGTGGAGTAATAGTTCTACCATGATCCTAGCAGTTTGAGTGCCTGTGTTTATTGCATTATTACTATGTCATCCCCACATACTTGATACATTCCATAAAATGTATTTTTAAACTATTCTTAAGCCTTTATTTGGTAGTTACAAAGGTTTTTGTATGTTAAAGTTAATGGGCATGTCTGTGCTGCCCCTACATAATCACTTGACTGATACATCTGATAATTTTTTCTTTGGTTATGTATATTATTTTGGCATGTCTGAGCAAGTAGTAGTAGTAATAAATATATATATATATATATATATATATATATATATATATATATATATATAAAGTATGTATGTATGTATGTATGCATATATGTATGCATATAATATTGAGAAGTCCCCACTAGATCCATCCATCCATCATCCAATCCTACGTTGCCCCATGAGGAGCGTAGGAGCCTGGGGCTAGGCAGTTGGTCCTGACAGTTAAGATGAGTGTGACCATCCTCACTTACCCCTGAGTGGCATTACATGAACAATAAACCCCAACCATCCCTCGGATATAAACCTTCACCCGCTCATTCCGATTGGAGCACAATAATTACCCACTAAACCACCAGGTGCCAAAATTTGGTTATATGGTTACCACCCAGCGTAGTAAATGGTTTCCTGGCCCACTAGATAATATTTGTTAAAAAGAGCTTGTCCAACAGGGTTCATACCTGCTGGAGAATGAAACAGTTTGCAAGAAAATCAAGATGCAGTAATAAGTTGTGCGACCTTAGTGGCCATTTTAAGAAAGATGGTTACACATGTCTTTTTACTCATTAACATTATTTTTTTATTATTATTATTTTATTTTAATGGTTCTGGCTAGATGCCCAAAAGGCTTAAAATTCTGTTTGTGAGTTTTTAGAGGTTTTTGTCTGTTATGCTGATTGTGTGTCAGCTTCATCACTACATAGTATCTACCAAGGCATTACTTTGTGCATGTTGCTGTCAGATAGGTTTATTTAGCACCAGAAGGGCTCTCTTGTAGTGAAGGGGTTCGTGAAGGTTATATGTAATCTTTCCAGTTCAGAATCTCCCCCTTCAAGTGAGTAAAAGTATCAGAAACTAGTGTTATTAACAGAAGAATGATGAATGTCTTGAGCTACGTTATCACCAGACTTAACATGTTGCTTTAGTGTACTGTATACCCCTGTGTGTTGGGGACTGTATAGTGTGCCAAGAACAGTACGTACATTAATAGTGTGCCAAGGACACTACTTACATTATGGGTTTTCTTGGCTGTTTCAATGGTGTCCTATTCAAGTAAGCCAGGTGATGTAGGGATCCCCCTTTTATGTTAAGGAAAGTAATTTTGGATGCTGTGGTGGTTATAATATGGGAGTGCATGGGTTTATAGCAAGTGGCCACAGAGGGTTACACATATAAATTTAGCCTAACCACCTTTCCCCAAGTACAGTATATATATCCGGTCTTCATATAGTCATTAAACACCTACAACAGCATAATACATGCAGCTGAATGTGGATAATCCTTCCATAGAGGGCTACTTACAGGTAGATTGTATTACCGATAGATGCAGCTGAATTTGCATAATCATTCCATAGAGGGCTGCTTACAGGTAGATGGTATTACCAAATCATTGAAAGGATTTTGGTGTAATGGTAAATGGGAATACTGATTCATTGAAAGGGTTTTGGTGTAATTGGGTACAGTAACTCTCATTCATCGGGGGGTTAGCTCACCATTACTTCAACTGTTAGTATAGTTTGAAAAATCTCTTTTGGTTCAACAGGAATGCTGATTTGATAAAAGGACTTTGGTGCAAAAAGGGGCAGTTTGGATAAGCAAAAATTCAGGTACCAACATGGGGGATTTCTGTATCTGGTTTGGCTTCCCACAACTGCCAAAAGTTTCCACAGTCCAGTCACCCTCAATAACTTGTTTGTTTTGACTGGTTGGTAGTGTTAAATTTTCCTGTTACTTCACCACCCAGGTAACTTCCATCCTGAATCCTGATTAGCGTTGTTGGGGGTTGGATGAGGACAAAATAGCCCAGGAGCTTGCCGATCTGACTGAAGGAGTTTTTTATAGTGATGAGGAAAGTGTGTGTTGGCCAGATGGCGAGGAAAATATGAAAATACAGGACATTGTTGGTGATGGGAGTAAGAATAATAAGAATATGGACCATACATCATACAGAATAAGAAAATGCAGTTTTATGCTTTCCTGTTGCAATGGGAGGGTGTGGAAAATTCGAGTATACTGTATTATTATTTTTGGCAAATTTAAATTGCACTTCCCTTTTAAAAAATTGCCTCGCTCATAGTCAGAAGTGCAGAGTAATTCATAATGCCACAGTGCTTTTGTTTTATGTACATTTCACAAGCAACATTTTCTAACTCTAAAGTATTTCAGAGAAAGAAATTGATATAAATACTGTATGCAGTTTTGAACAGTCTCTGTTTTTGGGATATGCCATGTCTTCAGTCATAGAATTACTTAGCTGCAGCTTTTCATTAGTTAATTATCAGGAGTTAGTAGCTACAAATATTGCCCCCCTCCCGACCCCCTACTGTGTTGACATGATAGGCTCTGAGGTTAGGTAGGTGCAGTTTGGTTAGGTCAGGTTAGTTTAGTTGTTAGGTTAGGTTCAGTACAGATTAGCTTAGTTCAGGTTATGTTAGTCTATTGAGGTTAGGTTAGGTTCAGTACAGATTAGCTTAGTTCAGGTTAGCATAGATCAGGTTATGTTAGTCTATTGAGGTTAGGTTAGGTCAGCCTAAATTTGATGCGATTCAGGCAGTACTTTCATTACTGTCGCATTGTTTTCCTTGTTTCCCTCACCACAGCCCCATATTTCCATGGTTGATGAAGGAGTGGAGGAAACAGCAAAACAAAGCTTGTCACAGTGTTGAGAGTTGTTATTTCCAGAATCATATTTAAAAAGAATTATGATATATCCTTGAAACGAGATGGTTCAAAATTGCAATACATTATTGTATTGATATCACTCATCATACGCTCCATGTTTGTATCATTCGTATAGTTTATGAAGGCTCCAACATGCTTGAATGCATAGGCCATAGTCACCTGATGGCGACTTTCCACGCTGCCCAATCTCTGGCAGCCTCCCAGTTCAGTCCCTTATCCCCGAGGTGTCACACTCTATGACCGTGGCCCGTGTCTTTTTCAGTCTGCGTCTCACAACCCAACCCCATCGTTCACAGTTCTTACATGTCAAAATAACACTGTACCCCTTCCCTGGATCACCACCATTAGATTACTTCCCCCACCAGATTCACCCAGTACTGTACCGTATGTCCCTGTGTTTCCACAGTTTCGTCTTACTCAGAGATACTTCCATTATCACTTGTCACTAGCATGTCACTCAGATTGTGAAGCTCCTGTCTTATTTCTGTCATGCAAACCCCAATAATGCCATGTAGCTGGGCATAGATGTTAATGATGCCAAGCAGGCGTATACAGTACAGGTGACACTCAGGATCCAAAGTATTGATATCAGAATATTGCCTATACAAATTGCCATTTTTTTGCACCGTGCCTCACTTTTCAAATAGTGGTCTTGTTATCCGAATTGCAAATGTGAAATTCCATATGGCACATTCCTTTGGCAAACTAACTCTTACAGCATTGTATTATTGCCATTCTGCATACGTAATGTATAACACTGTACATGCCCTCAAAAACTGCTAGTATGTATTTAGATACAAAGGTCTCTAAAGATGGCAGGAAAAAAAAAAAAAAAAATCCCCAGTTTAGTCAAAATCCCCATAATGCCATTAAATTTCTTTCTGCTTTGTAAATTTCATAAAAGAGCAAGATTTTGTGCCATTAGGCATTAAAAGTTGTTAATAAACTGAAGCATATGCATTTGTCTTCTTAGTATAATAGGCAAAGTGTATGGTAGGATACTTATTGACAGAGTTAGAGAAAGAACAGAGAAATTAGTTGGAGAAGAACAGGGAGGCTTTAGGAAGGGAAGAGGTTGTGTAGATCAGATATTCATTCTCAGATCTTTAGTGGAAAAGCTTCTAGAGAAGGGAAAGAAGTTGTATGCGGCGTTCATGGATTTGGAGAAAGCATATGACAGGGTGGATAGACTAGGATTGTGGAAAGTGTTAAGAATATATGGAATAGATGGGAAATTGTTGAATGCTGTGAAGAGTATGTACGATGGTGCGAAGGCTGCAGTGCGTGTGGATGGTGAACTAAGTGAATTTTTCTCTTTGAAAGTTGGGTTGAAACAGGGATGTGTCATGTCTCCATGGTTGTTCAATCTGTACATGGATGGGGTAATAAAAGAGGTACAAGGTAGGGTAGTGGATGTTGGAGTGGCCCTGGTTAGAGAGGATAGTGTTTGGAAACTCCCTGTACTGTTGTTTGCAGATGATACCGTGTTGTTGAGTGAAGACGAAGGGGAGCTGCAAGGCTTGGTGGATGAGTTTGAGAGAGTGTGTAAGAAACGGAATCTAAAGGTGAATGTAGGGAAGAGTAAAGTGATGGTCTTTGAGAGAGGTGAAGTCAGTGAATGTACAGCGAGGTTGGATGGTGAGGAATTGGAAAATGTGAGTACGTTTAAGTACTTGGGTAGTGTGATGAGTAAGGATGGAGGTTTGGAGGGTGAAGTGCTTGAAAGGGTACAGCAGGGAAGAAAGGTTGCTGGTTCCTTGAAAGCAGTGATAAGAAACAGGGAAGTGAGCATGGAAGTGAAAAAGTTACTACATGACAGTATTGTGATACCAACTCTAACGTACGGAAGTGAAGCTTGGACGTTGTTGGAAGGACACAAGTCAAGAGTGAGAGCCGTGGAAATGAGTTATTTAAGAGGAGCCTGTGGAGTCACATGGAGAGACAGGCTGACGAATGAGGATATAAAGGAGCGTTGTGGTGTTGATGTGGATGTGATAGGAAGCGTTATGAGGAACACACTGAGGTGGTTTGGCCATGTGGAGAGGATGGAGGGGCAAAGACTGACGAAGAGAGTGTATGTGAGTGAGGTGGAGGGGGAAAGAGGGAGGGGGAGGCCGAGGATGAGGTGGAGAGATGGGGTGGAGAGGTATATGAGAGAAGGGGGTGTGAGTTGGGAGCAGGGGAGTGAAATGGCGGGGGACAGGGCGACTTGGAGGCGATTTGTTTGTGGCCACCCCAAACGGGATTGAGGCATCTGGCAATAGATAGATAGATAGATAGATATGCTGCTAAACACCAATAAGAACACCATTGGTATTCTTTTGGGAGATCTGGGGTGGGAGGGGAGAATTTGGCACCTAAATTTGACTGCACCAGTTTTCAAATTATGCCATGAAAAAAATGTATTACTGTATGTATCAAGCATACTGCCTTAAACTAAATAAACCAGACCGTACTATGCACTACCGTGGAAATGATGTTATATTAGAATGAATTGTTTTGGAAGGAGTAGATGTAGGCATCATTTAGGAAGAGTTAGATGTAGCCATCATTTACTCCTTCACTACAAGAGCTCCCTTAACCCCTCCACTGCCACACACCTATGATTTTCCATGTATGCTAGGTGGTCAACTATTTTTCCTAGTCTGTTAACATTTTTGGTCTAGAATTGGTGTTATAAAGCTTATCAGTGGAGCAGTCCTGTAGACATTTTCATATATACAGTATATATATATATATATATATATACAAGGGGTGATTGGGGTCTATTGCTCACGTAATGCCACTCAGGGATGAGTGAGGTTGGTCACTCTCATCTGAAATGTCAGGACCAACTGCCTAGCCCCGGGCTTCTCCGCTCCTCATGGGGCAACGTAGGATTGGATGATGGATGGATGGATATATATATATATATATATATTTTTTTTTTTTTTTTCTGTTTATACTTGTTCAGACACATGTAACTACTGTATTTAGAACAAAAAATAAAACTGAACAGATGTGTGTAATGGTGACCATATTTTGGAAATGGTATTGTATGACATGAAGTTGTGTGTACTTGTACAATATTTCAGTTTTTCTGATGTCATTATAAGGTCAAAAATTATTCTTTACTGTACCAGAATAATTTAAGTAAAGCAATGTACCCTTTACTAAGGTTCTGTACAAAGAATGTGATAATGTTTGCAGAAAACAGGCATACTTGAAAAGAAAATGAATTACAGTCATCATCATTGTGATCATCATCTGTATCATCATCAGTCACCATAAAGATCTCCTTCCCCACCCCAAGGTGGGGGTTAGGTAGGGTCCATAAAAACAGAGAGAATCCAGAGTTTGCTGATTTGAATGAGCCTCATTGCTGTTCACTTACCATTGAAACCCTTGGAATCCTGGCTGCACCTCTTTGGCTAAAAAAAACGGTGGAGGGGGGTGCTAGACTCTGGTTATACTCTGGTCTTGGCACACAGTGCATTCACACAGCTGAGTTGCTTGTAATGAGGTTGTAAGTGTCTTGGTAAACACTAGGAGACCCATGTGAATGCAAAAACAGATTTCCCTGGGATTTATCTAGCTTTTTTTTTTTTTTTTTTTTTTTTTTTATATATATACTGTATCTGTGTCTGGACATTGAAATGATCTTAGTAGAATCCTCTGGTAACACAGCAAGCATAAAACGGAAAGATACATGATTGGATTGAAGAGATTTAAACTAATTTGCAAGTTGTTTGAACAAAACGAAATACTTGCAAAGTGGGTATGTAGTGTACAGACTGTAGTAGTAAGTATGGCTTTAGGTTTTAGAAAACTCTTGTTAAAATGGCAAAAATAAGCTGCTGTGACTGAAGAAGGAAACACATTACTTAGAAGCAAGGTGTTGGTGGTAGAATCCTGGTCTGGTTGGCTGAGCAGACACATCAACTGTAGGTAAACAACTGCCTCTGCAGGGCTGTCCTGTGCAGTGAATTGATGTTTCTTTACAGCAGGCAGCATCTTGCCACAGCAAGGCACAGGGAAAAATGTGATGTGGTGTTTCCAGGTGGACACTGCATTCGCATCTCCACCCAGATAACAGGGACACCATAGTTGGCTCCACATTTGGTTTTATGGTTACCACCCAGCATTACCAGTGGTTTCCAGGGTAACAGGAATCCATTAATGTAGACACACCTGAAGTGAAAAGTTATGGAAAATGACAGGAAGGATGGGTGAAATGGAAAGTGAAGAGGGCATTATGTCGGTGTTTAGACGCCTGAAGTGAAGAGAAAGCAACGAAGTGGGGGAGGAACTGAAAGGGAAGAGGGTCGACACAGATGTTAAAAGTAGAAAGTAGGTTGAACAAGAAGTTAATGATCACCAAAAGAAGATTTATAAAAAGTGACAGGAAGAATTGGAGAAATAGAGAGAGAAAAAGGGCATGCTGTCACTCTGTTGAGACACCTGAAGTGAACAGAGAGAATGACAGGAAGAGTGGGAGGAATTGAGAGGGAAGAGGGCAGACACAGAACAATGTTAAAAGTGAATTTAGTAGGTTGAACAACTTAGTGGATCACCAATTTGAAGCAAACTGGCAGTTAACTATAGTAGAACTATAGTGGCAGAGGTAAGGGATGAAATTTCCTGTGCATTTTGAATCACTGGCCAGTACCAGTTGGAAAGTGGAGAGGAATGTTGTGATAGTACAGAGGGCAGTGTTCAGAATCGAGAAAAGTGGAAGCCTACAGTATAGCATGAAAATTTCCAGTTACCAAACAGTAATTGAAACTGAAATCCTATTTTGCCCCAGTTAACAGTTTAGGAGAACTGTGTGAAGTTTTGGAACACATCCCTGACTGTGCTAGAGAACTTGCAGTGTTACAAAAGATAGGAATTCTTTCTCCTGAACTGCATTCTAAGCAGGTGTAAGTAATGCAGAAAATTATAATTTGGAATGGAAGGAGGAGTGATGTGTGGCTGTAATGAATGTGGGGAAAAGTATAGTTGGTGTAGGTTTATTCAAAGAACACAATATGATAGGGTGCCAGTGAAACTTTGAAAGAGGCAGGCTTCTCATAGTATGGAAGAGAAATGGTGAGAATTGATGTGAGGGAAGGAAGAGGCAGTGTGGAGATACATTGGCAAGAGAGAAAAAAGTGGAAGAGGAGTAGAGAGGTGTGTGAAGACAAATTAAGCCTCAGAAGATTAAGTTGGGACCATCCTCTGTTTTGTGGTTCCCAAGAGAGGTGATGGTGTTGGTGGTTGAAATCTGACTTTCACTGAAAAATACAGTACTGTATGTGCAGCCCTTATCAACTGAGAAAGGTTAGCCACTAGAGGGAATTGAGAAGGAGAGGGGTTGTTATGTGTGGTGAAATTGGGTGCTACCTTTTCCACGTTGGACACAGGTAGATTTGCACATAACCCAAGAACTCAGAATTGGTGGGTGTAACAGATAAACCATAAATATAGCACATTGAGAGAGAGAACATTTGAGGGTAGGGTTATGGGAGGCAGACCAAAATGGGATAAGGTCATAGTGTGCGACCTTAGGGATAAGGGATTGAATAGGGAGGCTGCTCTGCCAGGGATCGAGTAGTGTGGAGAGCTGCCATTAGGTGACCAAGGCTGATGCATGCAAAAATGTTGGTGCCTTTATAAACAATACGATATGACGACGTGGACAGACCTAGCACATTGTAAGACACAGACAGCTCTTGTTTGGTACAGTGAAATTTTGAATTTCGATGGTTTAGAATTTGACAATTTGAATTTTGATGCATTTTGGAGTGGTCCACCTACCTCACTTTTCGATGCAAAATTGCGTTTTTCGATGCTCTTAGGACGAGGCTCCAACCAAAACAAGCAAAGATAATATTTTTGATGCGAACCAAAATGCTAGAAGTGAAGGAAAATTATAAGAAAAAGTATGAGCCTAACCTAATATGTGACATGTGTCCAGAAGAGAATGAAAACCAACATCATTTATTCATACATGAAGCATATGAAGATATGGTTCCGAGACAATTCACCGTCGTCAATTCCCTGCCAAAACATGGACGTAGCCAAAGAAGAACTGGTAATACAGGAAAGGGCAGAAAAACACCAAGTATACACTTGCTGACAAGGCAATATACCGGTACACTTGCTGACAGTATGGCAATACAGTGCAGAAGTACAGTTACGTAACCACAATTATAGTTCATAAAGTTTACAGAGGGTGTGGGCAAAAAATCACGATTTTACGTCATTAGGTTCGGAGGCCCTGGACCCAAACTACTTTTTCCCATGAGAAGTTCAGTATAAATTTTGATTATTTGAATTTTGGGGTGATTTTTGGGCACCTATGCCCATAGAAATTCAAAATTCCACTGTTCGTGTTACAGAATAACTATATACCATTGGTACTGTGTTCTGTATTGGGGAGCTGGAAATACATGCACTCTACTGTATCATTCCTTGTGCAGTGGTCAGACCGCAAGAAGCTATTTAACACCATACATTGTAAAATCCCTTGAATATAATTCTATAGATAATTTTATGTATCCTAGGAAAATATCTCAAACTTGTGAAGTTGATGAAGGCCATGTCTAACTCTTCTAGTTCAAAAATGAGTCCTAAGCTGAATAAAATAATCAGAAGGTAGCAAGAATAAAGTGATATATGCATTATGTAAGTGAAGAAGAGAGAAATTTCATTACAACCTGTGTCTTAGTACAAGACACTTTAAAAAATCAGCATCACATTTGGGGTAATATTGTGAGGTAAGAGTGGTATGCAGTATGTGTTGTAAATGTAAATCAGTATCAGTATCCTAGATCCTTGTTCCAGTGATGTATTTCAGTTTACTACTTTACTGTATCTTGATAATGTGAGGTAATATTGATATGAAATTTATATAAGTGAAAATCAGTCATAAGTTTATGGTTGTTGTGCATGTAGCCTATTTTAGTTTACTGTATGTTGACTATCAGTGAGGGATAGTAACACCCATGTAAGTAGGTATTGGTAATATGGCATTGTATTCATAAAGGTCACAGGCATAGCTACTTTCCTTATCTGACTTGTTTTTAATAATATATCTTAATTATCATTGAGGTTTTATCACTTGTATGCACAGGGTGTCCAGTTAATCTTGGGCCAGATGTTAGGAGGTTATTTTTGAACTTGTTTAGCTGGTGACTGCTAAGCTAAATAATTTTTTTCTCTGATGGTAGCAGCAACCAAATGATTGAGATTTATGTCATTGTTAATGGGTTAGGGCAACATTGAGTAAAATTGTATGGTGGTAGCATGATGGAAATGATTTAGACTTTTGTCATTGATAGAGGGTTAGGGGATATTTTGAACCCGTAGATAATAACCAATAATGTACTGTGTGTCAGTGTTATTGGTGACTGGTTCAGGAACAGGTGGGGACAACAAAAGGAAGGACCTCTGAACCCAAGTTGAGCTGGGTGAATCAGATTAACAGAGGGGGAGCAGGGAGGGATACCCCCCTGGGTACAGCCAGGGGTTATGCAAAGTATATTCAATATGTTGACCCCAAAACAGTCAAGAAGTGACTGGTCACCTACCATAAATTTCTGAACTGAATAACCCAGCACTAGGCCCATATGCTTCTAATAGAGCAGTAAAGGATTAGCTTGAACAAAGATGCTGCCAGAGATTGTGTAGCGTGGAGCACCCCCTTCATTTGAATAAGGCAAACACATGCCAGAGACATTAGAAACAAGGAAGAATGATGGAAGAAGGGTGAGGAAAATGTGCTTATTTGTCATTAGCTGTACCGGTATGTCTTAATCTTGAAGGAGGCAGGCACATCTGATAGATTATCTTTGGTCTAAGGGCATTGTTAGGCAGGTGTTGAGAGATTCACCTCACACATACAAGCATGGATAAATGTCATATGACAAAACTAGGGTGAAAGCATAATGTCTGTCCATATTTAGCTGTCACAGAATAGTATCACTAATTGCTTAACGCATTCATGCTCCTTTTACTCTCTCACAACTGAGAAAGTTACGTTGCCTGGAATGAAATAAAATGAGATGCAGCCATGAGAGAATTAGTAACATGCAGGAACATAAATGTATTCATGTATTAACTTCTTCATCTCCTCCCCCTCCTTCCATCTTTTTCATAACCAGACTTAATTTATTGAACTTAGGAGGATGTTCAGTGGTGCAAAGGTTAAAATATGTAGCCTTCCATTTCATATAAATGGGTCTCTGGTGATGTTGGTTAGGAGTATACTGTAATTCATGAACCTTTTCACTGTGTGGGGCCTTCTTTGCTGAATAAAATTGTCTGGCATTAGGTAGATCAAAATGAAAACCATCATGCTGAAAGAATAAGTCATCACTCTAAGTCAGGGGATGTTCCAATGTATCATAACTTTTCCATACACTTTAGCATTGTGGACTGGCGAACTGGCAAATCAGCAATGAAACTTTACAAGACAAGCGGTCATTTACAGCGGGTAGAATCAATGGATCCAAATCACGTCTGTAATACGGCAGTTGCTAAAGGGTTTCCATGTGCCCCGTAATGTCATGAACGGCTACCCCTTCAAAAAACGTCATCACTGTAGAGGCATTTTTGTCATTAGACTCATGCTACCATCATTCAGTTGTATGAAAGAAAGGTCACTTAACCCCTGCCGAGCTGATTCTTTGCAAGTAGTTTACCTCCTGATGCATTGTTTTATAACCAATGTAAACTTACCTCGTGAGGTTTGCAGCTTTGCCCATACTGACCTTCATTGTGCCTCATAATGAGGTCTGCAGCTTGGCAGTGGTTAATAGTACTGTATAGTATATTGTGTTGAGCTAAATTGAGTAGCCTTGGGTATTTGGTTTCATAGCCTCCTGGTTGAGCAATGGCAGTATATTTCTGATTTCAGATAGGTAAAGTACCTTTCTGATTTCAGGTAGGTAAATTACCTTCTTGATTATCAGAAAAACACGAACCTTACAGACATCATTGCAAACTTGGCATCAGTATTGTAAGGATAGCACTTGTGTTCAGATATTGACGAAATTAATATGTACAGTATTGTACATGAAACATTGTATATACATATATACATATGTTTCCTCCCACGTAACATGGCAATGGCCGGTATATCAGAAGTTTGTTCATTTGGTATTAAGGCTTTGTCATGTCTTAAATTCAGTCATTACATGATAGTTCTATGCTTCATGTTCTTTTGTCTTTTTTTCTAAGCCCTCTTTAAGTGTCTGTCATCTCTCTTTTCTCATAGTTCTCTTCAGGTCTTTCCTCTCTCTCTGCCAAGTTCTCTTCGGGTCTCTCCTCTCTCTCTTTGCCAAGTTCTCTTCGGGTCTCTCCTCTCTCTCTTTGCCAAGTTCTCTTCGGGTCTCTCCTCTCTCTCTTTGCCAAGTTCTCTTCGGGTCTCTCCTCTCTCTCTTTGCCAAGTTCTCTTCGGGTCTCTCCTCTCTCTCTTTGCCAAGTTCTCTTCGGGTCTCTCCTCTCTCTCTTTGCCAAGTTCTCTTCGGGTCTCTCCTCTCTCTCTTTGCCAAGTTCTCTTCGGGTCTCGCCTCTCTCTCTTTGCCAAGTTCTCTTCGGGTCTCGCCTCTCTCTCTTTGCCAAGTTCTCTTCGGGTCTCGCCTCTCTCTCTTTGCCAAGTTCTCTTCGGGTCTCGCCTCTCTCTCTTTGCCAAGTTCTCTTTGGGTCTCGCCTCTCTCTCTTTGCCAAGTTCTCTTCAGGTCTTTCTCTTTTTGCTAAGTTCTCTTCAGCTCTTTATCATCCCTCTCTAAGATCCCTCCAAGTGTCTGTAATCTCTCTTCTAAATTCTCTCCATGTGTTTTCTCTCTGTTTTCTAAGTTCTTCTAGTGTTTGATATCATCTAAGTTCTCTTCAAGTGTCTTTCTCTTTTTTTTTTCGTGTGTTCTTAAGTTCGTACAGTGTCTTTCGTCTCGTTTTAGTTTTCTTCTTTCCTTAAGTTCTAATTGGTGTAATAAAATGCATTGAGTATAAGTATATATTATTTTATTGATATAAGTACAAGAACAAGAAGTGCACACATGTAAAAAGTTGCTATATGTATTGAATAAAGAAATAATAATTACCTGTTAGGGTCTAAGTCCCCTAATCAGCACCTGTAAAAAAAACTATATATATTAGTATAAGAGAAGAAGAGATGACACCATTCATACTGTGCAGGGGTGGTGTCACTCTGGCCAACTCCTTTACCTGACACCTCCACTACAGGTCAGTCCCTCACCTCACAAGATGGCTGACAGGGTGGCTGTGTGGACTCTGGTGAGAGGAGGGGTGGCTGTAGAGGCTGGAAGTACCAGCCACTACACCACCACTCACCAGAGCCCACCACCCTGTCAGTCAAAGGTGCAGTGATGGTGAACTCTGGTGAGAGGAGGGGTGGCTGTAGCAGCTGGCAGTACCAGCCACTACATCACCACTCACCAGAGTCCACCATCCCTGCCAGGTGATGGTAGTGGTGGGAGTTGGGGTGTCCACCACCACCATCACCTGTCAAGCCAGAGGTGCAGTGTTGGTGCTGGGTCAGTGTGTGTCTGTGGCAACCTACTAGTTGCCTTCACACACGCTGACCCAACACCAACACCATCACCTCCAGCTGATGAGGTGAGGGACTGACCTGTGTGGAGGGTCAGGGGGAGGGGGCATCCTGGAGCTGGCCAGGATGAGGGAGAAGAGACAGGGGAAAGCTGAGAGTGGAAGTGAGAAGCATGGAAAGGGGCTCAGTAGAGAGCAGAGTGTCTCCCCGGCCCATCTGGGAAGGCATTCTGCCTTGGGTCCCTACCTAACCCCTTCCCACACACCTCTCTTCCCTCCCAGCCTCCCCCCATCCCCTCTCCCAGCCACCACCCCTGCACACCACATACATACACACACACACACACACTGAAGAGAGCTGAAGAGACACACAAAGAGAGAAAGAGAAAAGATAGAGTGTTGGAGGGCAGCCAAGGGAGGCTGCCCCCATTCTGCCTGGCTGCTGTGTCCTCATCCTGCTGGGCTGCTGTCACACCATACCTGGAGAGGGGCTACAGGGTAAGTTAGTGGAGGGAAGGGAAGTCAGTGAAGGGAGTAAGGATGACAGGAGTGGGGTTGGGGTAGGGGGAGTAGGTTCCTTGAAGGCTGCCACCATCTGAAAAGAAAAGAAACACTGTTGTAACACCATGAATGCGAGAAATTATCATTATATTTAAACACAGCTTAGCTTGAATACTTTCCAAAATGAACTGCCTACATGAAATGATTTTTAACAGCTAAACTGTAGTTAATCTTGCTTATGCACTGGTTAACTTTTTTTTTTTTTTTTTGCTCCAATGACATAATTTTCATATAATTTTACCAGATGATTTTCCCTAACTTTGGAAAGATTGAGCTGAAAAGGCAATAACAATCACTTCTGCCTTTACAAGTGGTTTCCCACAAGTTTAATAAATTTTCTGGAGTGAAGAATACATATAACGTTATCCAACTGTACGGGCTAAGTTATGCAAGTACTGTACAGTAGAATTCTAAGGTCTAATCTTTGTTAAATGCTGGATAAACCAACATTAAGCTTACTGGTAAAATGGGCTGGGAGACACTGGTGTAGATATGTGGAGACTAGGGAAGCTGCGGTGAAACAATTAAGGAGATGCAACTGATAATAGCGATGGTGTGGTAATGTGGGTGGCTGAGGACGTTAAAAGTCGGGCAGGAATAACTGATGAAGGTATGTGGAATGCTGCATACTGAGAGGAGAAGCAATGGAATATGAACAACTAATAACCAAGGGTAAGAGGTAAGTACACAGCAGTAATTGCTGTTGGTGAGCTACTCCCTAAGGGCAATAAAAAAGCAATGCATGGGATTCTAGCAACGGTTGAAATGAGGGATTCATCTCAGCTTTTCCACTTTGTTTAGGAAAGCATTACAGTAGGTCAACTCTACTAAGCTTGCACACTTTTCTTTTCCAGCCTACCCAGGGAGAATGTAGCTGTTTATATGAGATGTGTATCAGTCTCGTCCCTGGCTTCGAATATGTTACTGTATGTAATTTGAATTCTACTGTGCAGTACTCTAATGTATTTAACCTCTTCGCTTTGATAAAATTCCTTTCATTTAACTCTTGCTACCATAATCAGTTTTGTTCAGTTCCAACGAGGCTCTATAGTACAGTGGAGGCTAACCCACGCCATTCAAAGTCTTTACATGGCTGAAGAAAATCATCCGAGGGCAGGATGAACAAAACAAATGACTGAAGGAGTTAATAGCTATGTAAGAGGCCTAAAAATCAAGTATGGAAGATATTACTGTAGCTAAAAAAGAACGAAGACAAATCAAGCTCACCTGTATGCAACTTCCACACAACCTAGCAACACTGTGGCTGCAAGATCCATCTATGAGCACTTCCTGACTGGTACATTCTAACTCAATGGCAGGCTAAGACAATTTACATTTGTGATTACGAGGAGATCCACTCTATCGTATAATATTTAAGGAAGCCAATTTTCCTGTTATAAGTCAGGAGAGATAGGCTCTCTATAGTATAACATACTGGCCATCACATAAAATGAACTTAAGAATCAACAGCTAAAATTTAACCTCTGCAGATTCAATACACTTTCCTGGACTGTCTGTGCCTGCCTTACATACACTATAGCTAATGGAACAAAGTAAGCTGGTCGTGTGCATGACTGTGGTGGTGAAGTGATCCCTCCTGTAGGCCCCAGGTGGTGCTGGTCAAAGAGGCATGCTGTGTGGACATCCTCTACTTGAATCTTCTTGCAACACATTCTTGAGGTCTCCTCACATCATGACCTCACTGGAAGAAATAAAATGTACCATAATCAGTAAAATATGTTCCCTTATTTATATACGAGCAGTCCTCTTTATGTTATGGGTTTATTTAAAACAAAACTTTTTTCATACACCTGGCATTCACTAACTGGGGAAACAGGTTAATCAGCTACAGAGGTACAACAAGAACTTTAACCGGTAATATTTCTGTAATTTACCCTGGACGTAATACCAAAAAGAACGTCAAAGTAGGTGACATAAATAATGGTCTTGTGTTCGTGACCCAAAGACATAAAGCCATAAACTAACACAATCAGTTACTATGACGCCCTCTGGGGAACTCTTAACTTGATGTGATAATGCCGTGTATGTCTTCAGTAACTGGGTGCAGCTACAGTACAGTATGGCACTTTCTAGATGGTCCATGAGCATTGTACAGCACTTGCATCTCACTTGGAAGATTTGTAGACCGAATCCACCTGAAAATAAAGTGAAAATATTTTGATTAGATAGGAATATAGACTTTTCCATAATAGGCTACAATTTATCCTTGTTATAAGCTGTGGATGTGTTCTAAATATATTAAAATTTCTTCCAAACAGCTTGACATATAAAGTGGCATAACAACTAGCTACACAGGTAACAGCAGCAGTGGCACTTTTTCTCTTTCTCTATTATGATGGACTCGGCAGCCAAAAATGTCAAAAAGGTGACATATAACAATACAATGCTCATGGACCTATTCCTATTATGGAAATGAGTTATTTAAGAGGAGCCTGTGGAGTCACGTGGAGAGACAGGCTGACGAATGAGGATATAAAGGAGCGTTGTGGTGTTGATGTGGATGTGATAGGAAGCGTTATGAGGAATACACTGAGGTGATTTGGCCATGTGGAGAGGATGGAGGGTGAAAGACTGACAAAGAGAGTGTATGTGAGTGAGGTGGAAGAGGGAGAGGGAGGCCGAGGATGAGATGGAGGGATGGGGTGGAGAGGTATATGAGAGAGGGGGGTGTGAGTTGGGAGCAGGGCAGTGAAATGACGGGGGACAGAGCGACTTGGAGGCGATTTGTTTGTGGCCACCCCAAACGGGATTGAGGCGTCTGGCAATAGATTGATAGACAGATAACAATACATTTCTGTGTTGCAAAAATTAACCTCTGAAAGTCACCATCAATATCCTAACCCAATTTTCAACTACAAAAAAATGCACTGTAAATGGAATAGGAAACAGAAAAAACATACAAGTAGGAAGCCTATAAAAAAATGTGTCTTGCGATATAGAACACACAGGAGGAAGTGCAATGAAAATGTCAGGGGAGAGGGCAACATGGAGGTGATTTGTTTGTGGCCACCCCTTCTGGGATTAAGGTGCCTAGGTACAGATAGACAAATACATAGATAGATAGTCTTTGAAATCTTCGCTCAACTTCACCCGTAACGATCAGCAACACAATTAGGTTCTTTGGTGGGCATCATGATTGCCTGGGATGGAAAACTAGTCACACTACTCGACATACAGTACTTCCTCCAGCCATACCAATCTAATCCTCACCAATTAGTGTTCTTCCTTTAAGCCCTCAGCCTCCTCTGAGTCACTTAGCTGAATATAACTGTACGAAATTTATTGGAATACAGTACAGTACTCTGGTAGGGTCACTAGAACACATTAAAATTCTACCTACTGTATCTATCAATCTACGGCCTGACGCCTTAATCCCTTACGGGGTGGCCATTAACAAATCGTCTCCATGTCGCCCTGTCTCCTGCCATTTCGCTGCCTTCCTCCCAACCTACACCTCCCCTCTCTCAAGTACCTCTCTAGTGCATCTCTCAGCGTAATAAAACTTTGAAATTGCTGTACGCAGAAAGCTAAAACTGTCATTATTATCCGAGGTTTAAATCCTCTACTTATCTATCCAACGAATATATACCGGTATATACAGTAAACCCTCTATAATTCGGATTAATTGGGGGGAACCCTGTGTCGAATTATCCAAAAATCTGAATTATCGGAGCTCATGCTTGCCCCTATCCCCAAATCACACCCACGCTCACTAAAACATGGCTTTTTCACAAAAACATTGAACAGTACAGTATATTATTACTTTATACTCAAAGAGTGCACAATAAAATAAATAAAATAGTTTCAAACCTTGCTAATGAAGTCTTGCAACACAGTAGTAGAGTACAGTACACTTAACTGTACCCAGGGTACCGTATAGTTCTTAAAAATTACATTTATTACTACACTTTTCATTCATTCATTGCCAGACGCCATGTATCCCAAACAGGGTGGCCGAAGGCTTAGAGTTAATTGTTTTACAGGGAGGGGCACTAATCCCCCACCAACCCCACTTGACACGTAGGAAGAACGTCATGCCAACAGCATCTGGTGTTCCCAGGCGGTCACCCATCCAAGTACTAACCAAACCCAACGTTGCTTAACTTCGCTGATCGGACGGGAAGCGGTGTACTCAACGTGGTATGGCCGTTGGACTACACTTATCACTACAAAAACTGTTCACTTCTACTAATCACTGGAACCCTTTTCGGACTTGTCTCGCTTAATTTGAATCTCTATCCGAATTAAAATTGTTTGTCTGGTGGTCAAAAAAGATCCAAATTAACCGATTTCCGAATTATTTGGGTTCGAATCAGAGAGGGTTTACTGTGTATATATAGGCCTATATATATATATATATCTATTCTATCTATCTATCTATAGCCCGACGCCCTAATCCCGCAAAGGGTGGCCGCAGACAAAACGCCTCCAAGTCACTTTGTCACCCACCATTTGACTCCCCTCCCCCCAACTCACCCCCCCCTCCCTCATATACCTCTCAACTCCATCCCTCCACCTCATCCTCGGTCTACCCCTCCCTCTCCCTCCCTCCACCTCACCTACATACACCCTCTTAGTCAGTCTTTCATTCTCCATTCTCTCCACATGTCCAAACCACAATATATAATGAAGACTTGGGACCATCCTTTCCCTCATCACACAAGCTTTGAAAATGACTCACTCACCCTCATATCTAAGTTAAATATTTACCTGTTGTTTTTCCTATTTGTGCTGTTATTGGTGTTCTTCCCACTGCTGTACTACTTCCTCATATGCTGTTGCTGCTGCCAGGATACGCTAGGAGTGTGCTGGGTTGGTGTGCATTGGCTGGCTTGTTTTTTGCGGGACTTTCTCGAAGCATTTGTAATCTTGTAGCTATTCATCCTAGGGAGGGAAAAAATTATATGTATTTTTTCCCTTACGTAAGTATGTACCAGTTATTAACAGTAAAAAATCCCACTTTAAAACAATGGCCTAAACCAGATTTCATTCCTTAAAACTGATATGCATTCTTGAGTACAAACTCTGCAGCTATAAATCTAGATAATAACAAATTAAATATCAGCTTCCATTAATCTTGTGGGCTAAAACAATGCATACATTCACTCCCTTTCAGATTTCGGATAAATACCGAATTTCAACTTTAATGTGGCCCAGATTTTCGCCCTACTTCTTATTTCAGATAGCTTAATGGCAAAATCAGACTACACTACAGCTTCACATCCTTCCACAGCACTTGCTTGTGACTAGCAATATATCCTACTTTAGTGTTAATCTATTGTTACAACTCAGTACCATATTCAAGGTAAGACAGCAATTTCATGCCAAACTTATGTAAGAATATACACGATACTAAATCAAGCACAAAGCAATGACAGAGTACTGAATGCCGTACAAAATAATACAATAAACCCAAGCCGATATATCTCATATAACGGTACGTTTATATGGATTACAGGAGATAAAGCTTGTCAGTTTCTGAGCCTTAAACTACCACGCACAACCACAGCACAGGAGAACGAAGATGCTGCTGCCACCAACCTAACACATCTACCCGTAACTAGCAGAAAATTCTGACACAGTGCAAGGTCTCCCAACTACTAAGATCTCCATAAGAGCCAGAAACACTGTCTAAGCTCATAATGATACTGAATAAAAGGCCTGAAGGCATGCATTCTCGCCTGTTGACATTACGAGGACAGTGAACGGCTTGTCTTACCTTCGTTACGGAAATATAGGCACTCTTGTAACATTAGTCGATCTCTTGAGGCATCAGTCGACCTCGTTATATCGCCTTAAAAGCTACCAAACTCCTCTGCAAAGCTGTAGCCACAAATAACCAAATGTACACACCATCATGTGTCGTCCCTCTCCTGGCAAAACAACTATGACGTCACAGTAATGGCCGACTCACATCGAGGGACAAATGAATATCTAAAAGTTTATCAAATAAATAAAATATAGCATTAATATATTAGAAATTATCGTTCCTCCAATACAAAATGATATTGATAACGTTAGCGATTTTTTTTTTTTTACAATTGAAAATTTAAAAACCTGTGGCTGAGTTGCCGGGTGATACAAATGTCCCTCACTTCCCCATCTTTCGTGGGGGTGACTGTGGACTGTCGGTAGCCTTGTTTGTCCGAAAAATGGCAGTTTAAGCCTGCAGTCCACCCGGCTCAAGTTTCAAATGAGCTTCGGGTCACAACAATTCTCCCTGCCTCCCCTTTTCCACTAATCATATGCTCCCACCCTCCCCTCCTCCACAAATATATCTTCTCCCAGCCTCCTCTCCTTCGCTAATATATATCTGCTCCCTGTTTACCCTTTTCCACTAACATATCTGCTTTTCTACTCCCTGTCTATACTGTTTGAATATAATTATCTTGCACGAGTATGAAGTATATAATTGTTTACCTAATTTTAACATTTTCTTCCCTTTCTACAATATAGAAAACGAAACTTTTTATGGTACACTCAAGTATTTGGGACTCCAAATTAATGCAAGGTTGGACTGGAGACGGGATGCAAGCACAGTTCAAGAGCAATGACCATTGAAAGTGATAGTAGAGGAATAAAGATGCAACTCATTACTGCCAACTCTGACATTATCAACACCCAGACACCATTATCATCACCCAGACAAAACCATCAACATTCACACTGTCATCACCACCACAACCTACTATAGTGCCCCTATTAACTAGGTAGAGATGCATATGCAGCATCCACCCAGTAATCAACCCTCCACACACTTCTGTATGTTTCGTTGTGGGCCTTGGGGCAAGGCACTGTCTGTCATAAAGTGAGTTTACTGCACAGGGGACTGTTTACGGTTAATTTGTCTAATCACGCTGACAGAACTCTACAATAACCACCATCACCACTAGGGCAGAACTGCCTAGGGAACAATCACTACTACTACTATTACCACCACTATCCACATGTAATGGGGTGTATAAAAAAGCCCACATTGCCTAGAGGCAGAGCAGGGATCCTCTCTTTGCCTCAGTGGTAATGTGCACACCTATAAAGCGCGAGAGCCCAGGATCGAATAATTTAAACAGAACATCTTCCTTTGTCAAGGGGTTAACCACCTCATTACCATGATGTACTCTTTAAAATTATTGCTATTTCCAAGCAATTTTATTCAACTTAGGAAAAGCCTCTCGTACTGAAACGGTTAACAAAGGCTGTATCTAACCTCTGCAGCTTTAAAGTCTGTTCATTGCATCAGCATCAGCAGTATCTGTACCTTTTATCCCACCTAAGGACTGAATGAAATGGGAGAAATGGAGTTCCCCCGAGCTAAGCCCTGTATTGGACTATATAGCCCCACTAGGGTTACAGGAGCGAGCTACCACTCCCGGCACGGCAGCACTGGCGAGGCTCGAACTCGCAATCCCCCGATAATGAAAAAGCAAGTAAAGGCCAAGTATTTAAGTGAATGAACTTGCAATCGCATGCTCAGCAACATGGGCATCATTCCTGGCTCCATGCAGTATCTTCTGGACATATTTTTTTTTTACTTTGATCCTTTACAGATGCCCATCATATACACCTGTCAGATACTGTCAATCTGTTGATTATTAAGTCAATAAAAGGTTGCTAGACCCTTATCATATGCTTGTTCACAAGTATTTCATCTAAACCTGAATTCATAGCAATCCTCTGGCTTCATCATCTTCCAAACCTTACTTTTCTCACAAACACATATACCTCCATTCACTTTCTTCTTCGCCTACCAGGCCTCCTTCCACTTCAAACTCCTGGGAGGCAAGACCTGTCCAATGTACAGTACCGCGAAAGAAAGACGGACAAAGAAATAGAATGGCTGGAATATGTCAACAGAGCAGCCTGGAGCTTCATCTGTTATGGCTATCCCTTGTGTGGCAGTTCCTTTGCTGACGTAAGGCATCAAAGAGACAGACATAATTTCAAACTGGCATCATTATTAAACACTCTCTGACAGATACAAATTTTAGCTGTCATCTTTATTAAACATTATTTCTGATTATCATAACAAAACAATAAACATTTAAAAACAACAGATGGGCTTATAAATCTCTTCGAAGCTGCAAGCATTAAAAATATAGAAAATGGTATTGTACATATAACACTAGCTGGTCAATAAGTAGGAAAAAAACTTTTAAATACAGTAATACCCTGTAATACCTCAAAATCTGTAATACTTAAAAACCACAAATGCTGAGTTACTTTTGAGGATCATGGATCATGCAAGCATGTGCAAATCCTTTCACGTCATAGCAAAAATCCATATGTCGCGATCTTGAGCCATATCCCTTCTCAAACTTTCTTCTGAAGGTTTTCATGCAAGAATGACATATGAATGCCTGGTGTTCTAGTGAGTTAAGGTGCTTCAAGTGGCTCTGACCTGTAAAAGCTTAAATCCAAGGAATGGTTTAGGACTTTGCACATAATGCCACTTAACAATGTGGCTAGTCAATCTCACTTTATGTGTTTGGACTGAACAGCCAAGTCCCAGGTCCCTATGCTCTTCATGGGGCTATAGAAAACATGATGTCAGACAGACTGATAGACCGACTAACAGACATTAAAAAAAAAAAAAAAAAAAAAAAAAAAAATCTAGACCCTTACTCTCGTTTAAATATTGGGGGAGGATGATCCAGATGAGAAGAGAAAGCATGCAAATGGAAGATGTATCAAGTGCATGCCCAATGGAATGAATCACACAGTTCAAGCCTTGGAATCCTGACTCCTCTTAAGCCTAAGCATCTGCTCATACAGTATTTTATTCTTCTTAACTAAATATGCACCTATACAGTAAAATGTAGCAGCCTTTCTATTCAGTCCCTTATTCCTGATATTTCTATGACCTCAAAATTCACATCTCTCATCCTCAATGCCCAACTACCAACCTCCTTCCTCTCCACATGCCCAAACCATCCCAGTCTACCCCTTTTCATCACAATACTATTATAGTCAAGTCCCATCCTTCCTCACAACTCATTTGTATTCCTACTTCCTCCCCTGACCTGTCATTCAAGGACACTACACAGCCATCTAATCATTCTCATCTCTGTACGTCTGAGCCAACAATTATCCTCCTCCTTCACTGCCCAAGTCTCACTACCTCCTTGCTTTCTGAACCCCACTTCACCCCACCCTATCTATCTACCTATCTACAGTTATCTCTCTATTATCCAGATGACCATTACCCAGACCATGCATTATCTGGATGTTGTGGTCTGGGATTTCCAAAGCATTATTCGTATATTTTTTTCCACTATCCGGATAAAATTCTAGCATCCGTTTGGAAATTATGGTCGCGTGAACCAAATCCGCTCGGCCAGGAAGGAATAACCTCGTGGCACTGCCATGTCTGAGACACTGGTGAGAGGCACTGAGTTGAAGGCTGCTGCCGAGAAGTTCACTCACCTTCACAACATTCCGGACTTCATGGCATCTGAAAGTTGGTCATTCAGGTTCAAACTGTGTCATGGCTTTACCAACTGCAAGACCCATGGAGAAGCTTTGAACTCTAGTGAGGAGGGAGTGGAGGAATTTCGTCAGAATTTGTTAGGCTTAATTGAGAAGGAATGCCTCACTCTTAGTCAAGTCTATAATGCTGACAAAATTGGCCTCTTCTACCGCTCAGTGCACACCAACACTCTCGTAGATGAGGAGAAACATGTGCCTGGCCACAAGTTGTCTAAGCAACGTGTATCTGTTCTATGCTGTGCCAATGCTAACGGGTCGCACCGGATGAAACCCGTTGTTGTTGGACATGCAAAGCAGTCCTATTGCCTTTGTGGGCTAATGGATGTCCTTCCTGTAGTTTGGTACCATTCTGTGAAGGCCTGGTTTATCTGCAAGATCTTCACAGATCGGTTCCACAAGCATTTCATCAAAGAAGTCATCCATTATCAAACACAGCAACTCAAAATCCCTCATGATCAGGTAAAGGCTCTTCTTCTCCTGGACAATGCCCCTGCGCATCCCTCCAAAAAAGAATTGGCTGCAGATGATGGTCACATTAGGTGCATGTGCTTGCCATCTAATACCAATGCCCTGATTCAGCCAATGAAGCAGGGTGTGATCATGGCCATGAAAAGGCTGCACCAACCGAGGTTCCTCAATGAGGTGATGGTTGTTCTCAAGGACGAGGATGAGCAGAGCATGGGGCTGGACAAGATAGGGCAGAGGACATTGGAAAGCCTGCGGTGCTACAACCTCAAGACAGCTGTGTACAACTGGGTGAGTGCATGGAAGGAGGTCCCAATGAAAACCCTCAAGAGTGGTTGGTCTTGTCTCCTTCGGGGACACAACAGCAGACACGACTTTCTGGACTTTGACATGGATGACTTCCACACTCATCTTCATGTTGCTGGCCAGGCTGTGGATGTCGATGACGTGTGGGAGTGATCAGAAGTCGATGGGGGTGATCCTGGCTACCAGTGTTGTCAAACACTGAGATCGCTGCTTCTGTTGCTGCTGCCCAGCCAGAAGAAAGTGATGAGGATGACAAGGTCGAAGCGGACAACAAGGAGAACTGCAGCATTCCAGCCATCCCCTGTCTGAGCTCATTCCGGGCACATCTCGAGCAGGTGGTTGAGTAAGTTGAGCACACGGAGTGCGACACAGAGATGGTGCCTCTTCGCCCTGTGAAGGATCGGCGTTCTGTGTGGGAGAGTGTCATCTGACGCCTGACTCATTGCTCCTATCACCAGTCCAAGATCGACTCCTTTTTCAAGCCTACGGACCCTGCCCAGTCCATCTCTGCTCTGCCCCCAACACAGAATCATGCCATGCCTTCAAAAACGGAGCCTCAACCTAGCATATCATTAGCCTTTGTGTCTCTCCTGGACATAAGTTTGTGGCTGTCTTCTGGGTCACCTGAAGTAGGCAGTCCATCACCACATCCCACAGTTGTTCCCCTGGGCCGACTGCCGGAGATCCTCTTTGACTCTGACTTGGATAAGCTCTTCAGGCTACGCTGCACGACCACATGGGATGTACACTGCAGTGCAACAGCTTCGTCAGCCACAGTACAACAGTCAGAGTCATGGATCTAATGGGTTATTCAGCACGACGTCCAGTCAGGAATTGTGAGTGTTGATTTTATTCTAGCTTACTGTACTCTACCATGATTTTATTCTATTTTACCATGATTTTACTCTATTGAACCATTATGTTTTGTGTATGCACTGCATTTTTCTTGTGTAGATGTTTTTTTTTTTATGTTACTGCAGGGTATGGCCTTGCAGTGGTGACTGCTTGTCTGTGGTTGATTGCTCTGCTTTAACATGATACTGTAATTGCTTGGCTGTGGTTTATAGGTCTGCTTGACAAGGCAGAGTAGTGTTAAACAACAGGAACATGTGTTGAATGATGTACTATAGTGGCCTTTTACACTGGCTTTCAAAGTTATGTACAAATGGGGGCCTGGCCAGAAGTCCATTATCTAGATGGAGCCATTACTCGGACATGCCTTTGGCTCTATTGTGTCAGATAATTGAGGGACTACTCTATTGCCAGATGCCTTAATCCCGTAAGTGGTGGTCACAAACAAATCGCCTCCATGTCGCCCGGTCCCCCGCCATTTCACTGCCAGGCTCCCAGTTCACACCCCCTCCCTCATATACCTCTCCACTCCATCCCTGCATCTAATCCTTGGCCTCCCCTTCCCTCTCCCCTTCTCCACCTCACTCACATACACTCTCCTCATCAGTCTCTCACTCTCCATCCTCTCCATATTGCCAAACCACCTCAATGAATTTTTCCTAACACTTCCTATCACATCCACGTCCTATCTTCAGGTGGGAAAATAAGATGAGGATGATAAAAGTACTGATGAAGCATTGTAATCTACTTGGACTTGTTACTTATGGCATCCAAACTTGACTTCAGGTCCTGAGGTTTGAAGACTCCATGTTCCGTGACAATGCCACCTGTTATGAGCTCAGCTGGTGTCACATCGAAGGCAGGGTTCCAGCAGTTGATGCCTGGGAAGGAGATAGAATGCAATATCAATTATATAAAGTGTACAATTGCTGTTACACACAAAATGTGATCTTATTCCTACAGAGTGCAATCTTAATTACATACAATTCAAATCTCCTTTATTGTGCAATATCAGGTATATAAAGAATGCAATCTCATTTATATATATAGAAAGCAGTATCATACAGTATATGTAATGGGTGCAATCTCATGTTAAATACTGTAGAATGCAAATGCAGTCATATAAAAAGTGCTATTCAGTCTAAACAGGCGCTGGAGATTGTTACAATTATCAAGAGGATATACAATGCTACATCCTTAAAAAAAAAAAATAAATAAATAAATAAATAAAAAGAAGAAGAAGAAGAAGAAGAAGACCTGGTGCAGCAAGTTGGGTGCCTGCTACATGTGTCATCTCTTGGCTGGGCCGCTGCTCGATGGGAATCTTGTGGCCATCATCAAGGCTGATGTCAATGGAGGTGGTGGGGGCACACACGTAGAAAGGCACTGAGAAATGTTTGGCTGCAACTGCCAGCTGGAATGGGGCAAAAAAGTTGAGAAGATACAGATAATAAATGGAATGGAGATGTGTCTGGCCATTAATGCTATCAAGGAGAAGGTAGAAGGTAGGCAGTTATTCTTATTGCTCCACCCTGGTCTGTCTGATCAAGCAAATCCATCACTTGCAAGTAAGCAACTGCCCCAATAGGGTTGTCCTGAACACTGCTGATACTGTGTCTGCATCTTAATGTGGCATGTTCTGCGCAGTGCTCCATTATGTGTTATGCTGTGTGGGCCTCATCTACAAGCTTGGCATGAGTGGATACAAGTAATATAATGATATGAAGTGTTCGGCCATGACTGCTGGCTGGAAGGAGGCACAAGGCAGATTGTATATACAGATAATAAAATGGCTTGGAGAAGATATGGCAGCCACTGCTGGCAGAAAGGAGGCTGAGGGTAGGGAAGTACAGTATATTTAGATATTAAAATAGGTCCTTGTTTGTAAACTACCTTACTTTGTATCAAAACCCCAGCAGCTCAAAGGAAACCAATGCATGTTATTTTCACTGTTGCTTATAGTGTTGAATTATTTTTTTACTTCTGTTTTAGATTAATTTGGATGTCTTTTGTGTTCTGTTTTTCCTACCACTAGATGATTTTACTCTGGGCAGAAAAGGCTTCTTGCACTGAAGGGGTTAACAAAATCTTAACACTGCTGTTTAAAAATTCTGTTCTAATCTAAATAAAATCACCTGGAGATAGCAAAAATACAAAAGAGTTCCTCAGGATCAAGGGGTTCAGTCCTGTCTTCATCCCTATATGAAATACACAAACCAGGCCACAATAACACTTTTGACATAAACTGTTAATTCAGTAATATAATGTTGACCAGAAAAAAATCCAAAATGCAAACTGCCTAATAATGCTGAATGAATTAGCTTGTGGGGTCTCTCTTGGGTCAAATAAAGTCAAGTGGCATTTCCAAGAAAAAATGCAAAAGCATTTTGTCTGACAGAAGAGATTGGTCCTTTAAATCTGACGATGCATTTTTATATAAATTTATGCCAACATCAGAAGACGTTATTTAGATCGAGAGAGCCCTAATAACAAAAGGTTAATAAAGGGTATATCTAACTCCTCCAGTCTGAAATGCTGTCTTAAGTGGAATAAAATTATTTGGAGACAGTATGGCTATAAAAAAGAACATACCACTGGGATTAGTAGTAATAGTTGCAACCCCAGGCCCGTCTGAACATAACCCAGTGGATTGTAGCCTGAGGATGTCCTCCTGTTGCAGCCCACCATCCTCCTTTTGGAGGATGGGGAGGAGGCTGAGGGACATTTACATAACAAGGTAGGGGTGCACCCAGTTATAGTGGAGAAATGGCATCCTCTCTAGTACTGTAAACTGGGGTGAATTCGGACTCGGGGCGAATTCGGATATTATTGCAATAAAAAGTTGTTTAAATTAATTAACAATTAATGAATAAACATATTAGAAATCTGTTTGCTCCCAATTGTTTGTAATTCTTTACTGTACTTTCGTGTATAAAGATACTTAATATATCACGTGACACATACCAAATATATACTAAAAAGCAAACATATGTAAAAAGAATAAAATTTGTAACATTGGCAAACTTTCTTTGGCAGAAATGTTAATGAACAGATGCAGGAAAATCTTCGGTGCCCGGATGTACTTTCATGCGTAGTGTGAAAGTGCAAAGTAAGTAATTGGCGTTATCTTCTCAATTAATCTCTTAACTGGGCATTTAATGAAATTTTTAAAATTTTAATGCAAATTGGAGTCAGTTCGGACATGGGGTGAATTTGGACAGAGGGAGTATGAATGAAAAAGTAACACTTTTTACAATATGCAATTGCTTAAAATTTGTCAGATGTGGATATTGTGTGTAATTGGGATCATATGTATCATTTACAGGTATACTCTTGAGCTTTTATGGTACTACCTGTTTAAACAAGGTCACCCAATGACTCGAACATTTAAGAAAAGAACTGGTGGAGATCAAGGTCCTTATTGTAGTGAAAAAGGCAAGCAAAAAACTGGTAAAGCCAAATAATCATGTTAAATATCACCTGTAACTTATAATCCATCACTCTTCCAAAAACGAAATTATTAGTCAAGAAATGATTGTTCCATATACAGTACTAAGGTTTGTAGATAGATTTATCTTATCTACATGTGTTCTAATATGTTTTATTTAAACCAAGGAAAGAAATAAAATTACTGTTGTGTTCATATCTCATTATAGTCATTAGCTTATTTTGTCAGGGAGTGGCATTATTTTTGTACTGGAAGAACATTTTTTTAAAAGCCCCAGAGCGTCTGAAATGGCCCCACATACGTCCGAGACTAAACTGGGAATCC
This sequence comes from Coenobita brevimanus, assembly GCF_032717465.1. NCBI lineage: Eukaryota > Metazoa > Arthropoda > Malacostraca > Decapoda > Coenobitidae > Coenobita > Coenobita brevimanus. The sequence goes on from NC_136972.1 coordinate 23,957,697, forward strand.
AGGGTAGTCATATGCATTCATTTTCTATTTATGTACGAATTTATACAGTGTATCCGAATTCACCAAAGTTTGAGTACAAATTCGGACACCCATTACTATATTGGCTATAATTATATATGAAACATTTTAAATTTTGTACTGCTATGATTCGATACCCTAGTGGACCAGCTCAACATACAGTACTTAAGATCTTGGAATGAATTAAAAACTAGATTACATGGCACAAAAAAATGAAAAAATCGTCCGAATTCACCCCAGTTTACGGTACCTAACACTGGATGAAAGGTGTTAATGCACCAAGTCATCTTGTTTTCACATTTACCTGGAAAGTACCAATCTTGTTGGCTGTGTTACCCTTACTGTCAACCCGGTCAGCACCAACAAGGATGGCATGAATGCCTTTGGTCTGCATAAGCCAAGCAGCAGCACTGTCACATAGCAGTGTGCCTGGAAGTCCTTCAAATACCAGCTCGTAGGCAGTTAGACGTGCTCCCTGGTTGTATGGACGTGTCTCAGTGCAGAACACATGCTCTAAATGGCAGATGAATTGGAAAACTAAAATACATAAGAAATTAAAATTGCTCTGTAAAAATAAGATCCCATAAAAAATTAATGGTGTTGTAATATGCTACTTCAGGGAGCTCTCTGTGGTAGCTAAAACCTGTGAACCTCAAATGTTGTCATATAAATTCAAAAACAAGCATATTTCCAACCCATACACAAATCTTCGTAAGAGTAAACTAATACTAACATCTTAATGAGCATGATTACTGGTAGAAACGAAAAAAATAAGGATAAAAGTAAAGGTAGCTATAAAGGTGGGAGTTGCTACCTTGAGGTGCTTAGCCAACCTGTTCAAGAGGCAACCTTCTAAAAACAGGGTCAGGTGTATAAACAATGGAAAATCTGATATTCATATACAAATACTGTATTATGCAAAATGTGTGACATCTCTCATTGCTGATAATTTATGTTTCTTTAAGTAATTCTGTCTGTAATTAGTATCCAAAAACACTTACAACTGATTGTAAACTGAGTCAAAGTCCAAGCTGAGACTCAATCTTTCACAAATCTTTTTGCATGTCTTTGATAACTTTTTTCCCTCAACTGCTACTGGCAACCGCTGCAAATTTAATTAGCAGGTTTTGACATTTGGCTGACTTCCAGTCCACAGAAAACAGCTGTACCATGACCAACATCAGTATGAGGTTTCTCTAAGAGGAAGTATGACATTTTTATACATGCATGACTTTTTCGTAAACAGCTTTCTTAACAGAATTGTTGTGGCTGTGGCTCAAGGTCCCTGTGGACTGCAAGCTAAAACTGTCCATTTTGTGCAGTTCATCATGTTCCTTCTGGGCTATAGGTGGGGCCCTGGGGGCATTTGTCATACAACCAGGCGGCTTGGTACCACTATGTAAAGGGACCTCTCCATCACTTCCAACATGGTACTGACCCTAAGGTGCTGATCAATTTTTCAATGAACTATGGTCAGGCTGATCATACCCAAACTTTGCTGCATGTAATGAACTGTCATACCTGTTTCAGTATGACATAAATATTTTTGAAGCAGGTACTACTATCCCTCTGCAGAGTAGGACATCACTTAGGTAGTGGACGGTACTATATTCTCATTGTTGCCACAAATGTGTCTACTGACCCAGATTGCCAGCTGCGTGCAGTGAGCGTATGACCCCTAGTGCTGTGCCGTACCCAGCAGTAGCCAGTGTGCCTGTGTTGCAGTGAGTCAGCACGCGCACTTTGGTCACTCCAGTGGCAGAATCCATTACGGATGTGGCACCAAGGTCACTCAACTTCTTATTGGTTGCCACGTCATCTGCTAGCAACTTCTCACACCATTTAATTGTTCTGAGGAAGGGTACATTGCTCAAACACAGGCATCACACCACTCTACCATAATGCACTATGCAAATGGCATCATCATCACCATCATCCTGACCTTTTTTCCACTTGAGGGTTGGGTGAGGAATGACTCAGAAAAGTAAAAATGAGAAGGCACAAAAGTGGGGAAACCATCAACGGTATGCCCAGTGATATGGGGCAAAATATTCACCCACACATCAGTCATGCCCTCAAAATCATGGATTTACCTCACATGCCAAACAAATGACTGATATGGTTCCATATGTAGCTAAGCCATCTGGCATAGTCTAAGTCAGGGTAAGCACAGAATGAATGGTATACAACTTGTATCACTCCACAATATGATGCAAATGTGATCATGATACCTATATAAATTCATCTGAAATAGTCTATTAGGTTATGAAAAGGCTAAACAGTATACAATAATTAATTTTTCTGCCAGAGAGGTCTCTCCTATGCAGAAAAAAAATCATGCCAAAGCCAATCTACTGTTAATTTCCTTGTGCATATTTACCAGTACCTCTCTTTTCTATTATTCCTTCATCAATTCCAGTCTTTCTTCATTCACCATCTCATTACTCTGAGCACTGCCTCTTCTCTCAAGAACCATCATTAAACTTCGGCAATCTGCATCTGTTGACCTTTAAAGGCAAGACAATCAAAGTCATTCACAAAACTCTAGTCTGCATTCCTCCTGTTCATTAGTAGCAAGTAACAAAGCATCATCTGCATACATCAGATCTGAGGCATTCTACCCTAAACCCTTAATTACCCCCCCCCACCCTTCTCTCCATCCTTGAGTTTTAACCTCTCTCATAATCCCACCAATACATACAATAATACATAAATATTAAACAGCCAATAATAAAGACTTTATAATAAAAGAAGCATCCTTTTCTAATTCATGTAACAGTTACATGTTACACCAACTACTGTAACTCATGCAAATACAGTTTATACTGAAGGGGATAAAATGAAATTGAATCATATGAGATGCTAACTGAACCAAGGTGCAGTACCCACTCACTTCTCAACTAAATCCAGGGCACTGATTTGGCTATCATTGTGAAGCCCTTTGGCATATTTCTTGAGATCCTCGGCTGCATTTGCCATGTTGACCGCTGTTGGTCGGGCAGTAACCAGGTGATCTAGCTTGCTGGTGATGAAGTCAAGGACCTGTGTCTTGTCCTCAAATGTGGCCTGGGATATTTCAGCAGCCAGACTAAGGCACCCAACAATTGCAATGGCAGGGGCTCCACGGACCTGAGAGGAAATATCATTATGTGTAGCAGTAGAAAGGGAACCAAGTATCATATGATCAATCTCTCCACATAATAACATGCCTTTTCTGTTCAGTTCTTTAATGCAAAGTTATTTGGCATTCTCAGTTTTTCTTGAACGTAACTATTCAGCTGTGAAACTCATCCTCTTTCTCCTCCTGCCTATACTCTTTGACCTTTCAATACATTGTGCATGGGTATCCCAACACAGCCTAAAAATATCTTATTTATGCCCTTCAACAATTTGATTTTCTTAAAATTATGATGATGATGGCAGCACTCAAGATGGTAGTAGGGTAAAGATGTTAATGGCCAAAATAATAATAATGATAATAGCAATCACAATGATGCTGATAAAGACAATACTGTACTTCCTTCTCCAGCCAGTATCCGTTCCCCACCTGCATCTTATTAATGACCGACCAGCCCTCGTCCACTGTGGTCACTGCTCGGTATAAAGTCCTCAGAGGGAGTTGAAGCTGGTCTAGGATGGAAAGTTTCCTGTCCTCCCATTTTATTGCCTGTAGAGTCATCTTTATACTCCCCTTCTGTATGGTACTCTGAAACATAACAATTATACATCAATGACCATAAATTCAAATAAAACAGAAATATATGTATAAGGATTCAAACATATGCATACAAGGTTAGGATGAAGTAAGCTATTGTCGTGCCAGCTTTTTCTTGGACATTATTCCATTCAATATGATGTAATTTTTATTCTCAACTGCCAGATAGTTTTTAGATTATGAAATCTCTCACACTGAACAAGTAAGAAAGTCTCAGTTAACCCCTTCAATGTAATGTTAAAATCTATTCCTAATAAAACATGACAAACTTATACTGCTTAGGAGACCCAATGGACAGTGAGGGGTTAAAAGGAAAAATGCATGGATAAACTGATAAGGTTATATATACCATACTAATTGTGGGTAACATTCTTAATTTCCAGTAACATTAAATCTAGAATCTGTGAAACTACCCAAAAAGTGTCCCCCCCAAAAAAAAAAAAAAAAAAAAAAATTATACAGAATTAAAGACTGCAAGAACCAAACATTACTATCAACCAAATTAACCCAGCCACACCCTATAACTTGGGCTTCCCACATTATTCTCCATGTTATCATGAAATATCTGGTTCCATCATTACTGCCACTTTCCATTCAATACGAGAGAGTTGTAGTTTAAAACTGCCATCTCGTATCTTATCACAGTATCAAGGTTGTACTGGGAAGTACGTGTTGCTACCCGCCTAGGCGGTACACCATTCACTAATCACTCTCATCTTATATAACACATCCTTAACTACTAATGAATCTGTGACGGAACGCTACAGACACAATGTCCTAACCTCACACGACCAAGCAATGAATTCGGAGGTAAAAACAACAATAATGATACTTGTAAACAAGAGCCAGCTACGTAGTAAACAAAAACCGATGACTGGAGGAGGTTTCGGAAATTACCATTTCGCAAAGGATGTTTCGTATCCGTAGCATTCTAAACTTAAAGAGTCATCAAAAGGAATATAATACTCACAAATCTATTTTTCCTAAAAATTTCCCTCCCTTTTCTGCTAGTATTACTCTACAGGGAACACCGTATTTACAGAATTCATTTTCGTACTGGAAAGGGATGCCTTCCCGTATAAGTGACACTGATGCTCTTCTGCTCGGTTACATAAAGGTCCTTCAGTTCCCTCCCCAGTCCCCGACAGGAGGATGGTGGACTGCAGAAGGGCAACTTCGGTCAGCAGTCCTCCAGATGAGCCTGGGACTACAGCCACAACACAAACCATGAGGTTTGACGTGCTCGATAAGAGGAAGTAAGGCCACCCTGGCCATAGTAGTAGCTTGGGTGGCCATGTTAATCTGGTTCAATATGGCCTTCGAACGCTCTCAACACAGGAGCACATTGTGAGGGGATATCCACTGTTCACAGTTGATTCCTCTCTCGGCTGCCTGATTCTGCCCATCTAACTCCTGCCACCCTCTTGATTCCTCTTATCTCTTCCTCTTCTCCAAGGATATTACACGGCTGTAGGTTACTCCTCCTGGTCAGCCATCCTCCCATGCATTTTCCCTACGAAGTGCATGGGAGGATGGCTCTAACGACTGGCCCCCACTCAAACGAAAACAGAACGACAGAAGCCTTCCAAGACGAGGATAGTCAAATTTTCTTCTGAGAATGTCACAGTCAGGAGTCCAAGGGCATATCCAGTCACTCATCTTAATGTGATGCTTGTAGTAGTTGTTGTTGTAGTTGATCAACCCCCAGTATGTCTGGCCGAGCAGATCCATCAACTGCAGGCAAACAACCACCCTTGCAGGGCCGTCCCGTGCTGTGGACAGATGTTCCCTTGCTGCTGACAACGCCTCACCACAGCGAGGCGCGGTGAAAAGTGTAGAGGTTTGAAGCCTGGATGGACGCTGCATGTGTCTCTCCACCCAGATAAGAGGGGCACCATAGCAGGCTCCACTTCACCCCATCATTTGGTTACATGGTTACCATCCAGCGTTGTAAACGGTTTCCTGGGTTAAAGGAAAAGCATTAGACTTGTCACTCCGTGCGAAGTCACTGAAGTGGAAGAAAGAGTAGTAAACTGTGACAGATTTCCAGTGTACAGGACAGTGACCTTGGCAACTGTATCACCTTCTATGGGTGCGTCAGAATTCCACTGTTAGTTGCCCGACTCACTTTTCCATGGGAGGGGTGACATAAAGGGTGGCAGGGGTGAGGGACTGGGAGAGGATGACATAAAGGGTGGCAGGGGTGAGGGACTGGGAGAGGAGGAGGGAGTAAGCGTGAAACAGACAGGGAGTGAGAAAGGATGAGGGAGAGGGACACAAGATACGGAAGGGATGAAGGAGCGATGGGTGGTAGAAGGAGGGGTGAGGGAGGAGTGACATGACGCCAGGGAAGGAGGGAAAGGAGAGGGGATGGGTGAGGGTGAGGGGTGGTAGAAGTAGGGGTCAAGGAGGGGTGACGCAAAACGCAAGGGAAGGAGGGGAGGGTGAAGGTTGGTGTGTGGGGTGGGGATGAAGAACAATAACCTGATGTGGGTCTTTCACGTGTCAACACCAGGGATCACGGCCCTCAGACGCCTGGGGTGCGGCAGATTACACCCCTTTGCACCGACACACATACCCCCCGCCGACAGAATAAATGGCGACCTGTTCCTCCCGCTGTCTCTCTCTTCACACCCTTTTTACCACCACCATCGCCATCACAAAACAGGAAGTTGTTGGATTCTCGCAGGATTTTTCCCATTTCGTCTCTTCCAGGGCACTAAGTTGATGAGGTGTCATTATTTTCCACTTTTTTCAACACTCGACCCACCTCCTGTCTCTTCTCTTTCACATCTTTTTTATATCACCATCAAAAACAGAAACTTGTTGGATTTTGGCTTTTTTTTTTTTTTTTTTTAATTTGTCTTTTCCAGGGCAATAAGCTGATGGGTTCCGTGGGTATATTTTTCAGTTTTCTCCACTCTTGTTCCTCCTACCGCCTCTCTCTTCACACCCTTTTTACCACAAAGGAAAGATCACAAAATTGATAGATGTTGGATCCTGGCACTGATTTTCTCATTTTGTTTTTCCTAAAATACTCACTGAACGGGAAGCTTTAGGTCTTCAATTTACTTCCTTTTTAGGTTGTACGACGCAAGGTATATGGGAGAGGCTTTCTTTCTGTCTTCATTTTCTTCATAAAAATTACAGGCAGACCTACACAGACGGTACCACACACTCAGAATCCAATTTTTAAACACACGGGTACACAGACTGCATCATACTTACTTCCCCACGCCCTACCATGCACCCACTACCATTCCAACCTGTTCCCACATCTCTAAGCCACTGCATCTCACAGGAATTCATAAGGAAGAACTGGATTTATTTGTACTAACCCGAGTCGACCTGATAATGCAAACGTACCCACAATAATCTTAACTTTCATCTCTAGAAAATCAATAGGGATTTTTATTTCTTACATTTTTTCACAGTCATAATCTGAATCACTGTAGCCTACTCACTGCCTACTTACCATCCTACTTCCTGTCTTTCAACCTACCTACTTACCCACACACAGGCCTACCTACCAATCTACCTTCCAACTTGCTTCCAACCTTCCTACCTATTGTTAACATGAGTACATCCGATAAACCTGGTATGAAAAAAAAAAACGATGATGATGATGATGATGATGATGATGAAGATAGAGAGAGAGAGAGAGAGAGAGAGAGAGAGAGAGAGAGAGAGAATACAGCAGGGGTCAAAATATGCAAGGCTGGAGGGACGAGGGAATGACTGATGACATCCTGAAGAAAGCACTACAGGAAGGGAGGTCGCCTGAGAGCTAGTGTTATGGTAATGATGTGGCTCCTATGACTCACTTAGCAAAAATTATAAAATAATAATAATAATAATAATAATAATAATAATGAGGATGGTAACAGTGATAGTTACATTTCTCGCAAGTAAGTCAGACTGTCCCTACGACGAGATAGTAAATAGTAGCAACATATTAACACTATCAACCTCTCTCTCTCTCTCTCTCTCTCTCTAACGACCCTTTCAGCACGATGACGTCTTAAATGGTGTCATCTTCCTATCTCCAGACGATTTTATTCAGCTTAGACGACTCATTTTGAACTTTCCCACCTCATTCTCCCCCCTCCCCTGCCTTCTTTGCTCACCACCTCTACTCACTGTATTTCATTCCCTCCCCTCCCCTCTCTTCTCCCTCCTCCCCTTCCTTTCCTTATTCATTCCCTCCCTTCCCTTCCGCTCTCTACCTCAGTCTCTCTCCTCTCCCCCATTCAGATCTCCCCGTCTCCTCTCCCCAGCTCTTCTCCCTTCCTCTCCATCTCTCGTTCTCTTCCCTCTCTATCCTGTCTCCTCCCCCCTCCCCAGCTTCATTCGGTCTCCCCACACCTTCTCTTCCTCCCCACTTCCTCTCTCCTTCCCCCCACGCTCCCTCTTTATCCCCTCACTAACTCTCCTTCCTTCTCCTCCCCCTCCCTTCCTCCCCATCCCTCTCCTTCCCTCCCCATCACTCCATTTCCTCTTCATTCTCCTCCTCTTTCTCCTACTTGTATTACCTCAGTCATCGACAATAATAAATTTCCGGTGCACAGTATTCTTTCTCCCTCCCTTTCTCCTTTTCCCCCCTCTCTCCCCCCTCCCTCCCTCCCTCTCTCTCTCTCTCTCTCTCTCTCTCTCTCTCTCTCTCCAGTTTCTTTTCCATTCTATATATTTTCTCCTCGCCCTCTCTCAGTTTCTTTCCCTGCTCTCTCTCTCTCTCTCTCTCTCTCTCTCTCTCTCTCTCTCTCTCTCTCTCTCTCTCTCTCTCATAATTACCAGTATTCAATAAAGGCAGAACGACTCCCAGCCAAACCTATTTCCCCCCTACAATGCCACGGATATGAAACAAGTGACTGTCGCGCCGGGAGTGTAAACAAAGAAAATAATGGCCCATTGGAGATTTCGTCACATTTCCTTCGCGATTTATTTTGCTTCTGTGACCCACCCAGACGAATAAAACCGTCTGGCGTTAGGTGGAGGGGAAGGATATAGAGTTGCACCGAACATGAGAGAGTTGAACTACACCATAAGTAATTTTTCACTGGTGTTAAGTACAGTTTATACTTTTAACTCTGATTAGGCCTGCAATTTCATCCTTTTGTGGCATATTTCACGTAGCTCAGCAATTTTAAAAGGCAGTGCTATCACCCTGTATCCTTTCCATAACACTTCTTCCTGACTATCACCATATTGTAGCGTTAATCTACTGTCACAGCTCAGCAATCGAGATGGAAAGAGGACAGCTCTAGGCCAACTTAGTGTAAAAGGGGAACAGTCACTACATGGGCTGTTGTAATTCAAAACCAAGCCTTGAAGTTTTATGATATGTATGGAATGCGTAAATTAATACAAGATGTCCACAAATTATCCGTACAGTTTTAGAAATTTATGAAAAAATACAAGAATGGAGAGAATTTTATACGGTTGGTTGCATATAAACGACAAAATATCAAAGTTTTATAAGTTTTTGTGGCTACTTACGTAAACACTTTCTGTAGCGAGAAGAAATTGGGCTATCTCTTCAAATTATCAAGTTCGATTTTGTTATGTCTAAGTTCTCGAGAAGCCAGACTCCAGTGAGGCAATGCACCAACCTTTCTGAAGATGTTTGTTGACGGATTTCCACCTCTGATACCATAAACTCAGTAAAGACCTCAAGGTAAATATCTGCCATTGGGTTGTATAGATAATCTGCGGACGCCCTGTAGAAATGTGTATATTCTAATCAACAGACATTTCTACAAGTGCATATACAGGGGAGGCTGAGTGAAGAGTGGTAGAGGTTTGTCACGCTCCCTCTGCAACACCTAAAGCCAAAATCTCAGTAAAGTCACAAGGAAAACACAATATGGACGCGTTCATAAATACTCCAAGTCGCGTCTCGCGTCACAAATCGAGCGCCATCTTCAAAATCATCCCTTCTTCCCAATAACTCTCCTTGAATTGTACCTACTTCCCCACACCTTAATCCCAAAACTCTCCATTATTTCTATAGTGCGTGTTTTCTAACTGTTACCCGTGACGAAGATCCCTATTCCTTTTTAGCTCCCAAACACCTTTTCCTTACCAGTTTATTTTTGCATACGGCTCATTAATAAACCATTGAGTGTTATTTTTGCTATGTTGGTGTTTAAAAGATAAAAAAAGCAACATACCAGAAAGCAGTACAGCATAGGATGGGAAACAAATCACTAAGAAAAAGGTGATAGGGAGATTCCTTAACCGACAAGAATAGTGGAGGGTTGATTTGAGTACTAACCAAGGAGACTCATTCCTGCCTTAAAACCAAGCCTCACTGGGTTTCATATAACTTGGTATTTGTGTTGCTGGAGTGACCTTGTTCCGTCAGATGAAATAAAAAAAATCTATAGCTGTTTGTATCATAAAAATACTCAATAAAAATAATCAATAAAAATAATGAAAATAATAAAACTCACGCCGGCAATATTACTAAGGTTGATTATGTCGATCATGTTATCTTCCCTCCTTAATTTTTGTTTTTGTTTGTGTTCAGTTATGTTTACACTGACTTGCTCTTCTCTGGGTGACTTTCTCTCTCTCTCTCTCTCTCTCTCTCTCTCTCACTCACCCGTATCAGCAGGGGTACAATGGCGCGGTGCACAAAGCCGCCACCAATATCAGGCCAGGGGATGCAAAAAGTGTCACAGCCCTGGTGATGGATGCCTTCGCCCCCCTTTTCCCCCTTCCCCACCCCCTCCTCCTTCTCTCCCTCTTCCACCCCCTTCCCCACCCCCTCCTTTCCTCCCTACGGGCTTCGATAACCGCCGGGGTGGGATGGGAGGGATAGGGAGGGAAGAATGGAGATACGGGATGCGTGGAAGAAAGGCGAGTGAAAAACGGGACAGGGGCTAGATCAAAAACGCTATCTCATACCCATCCTATGCTTTAATATTTCTCCACGAACGTAACTGGGAAAGGAATTAGGAAACGAAATTGTGATCAGCATATTTTGTGGTCCAATTCCTTTACCAATTATGTCCGTCGAGAAATTATGATCAGCATATTATTAGCATATTATAATGTAAAAAAAAAACAAAAACAAATGTAACTTGCTAACACGTAACAAGACAAAAATTTCAGGTCTACTGTATGATCGCATTTCACTTAAAATTATAATATTCTGAATCCTCAAGCAAGGATTTTTGTCAGAATATAATTGTGCCGAAGAAAAAAAAAATGCTTATACGGATCTATAAAATTCGTGACAAAGGGATATTCAAATTCTTGCATCTTTTTAAATGTGTTCAAACCGATTATGTATTTCTCCTATTTTATTTTTTATGTCACAAGATGATGCTCACCTTAGACTTTAACAGCTGAAGGGATTTTGATACTGCCTTCATTTGCTTCTTTAATAAAATGTTCGTCTTACAGTATCAAAAATAACCTAAAATAGACGTTCTCTGGCTGAAGGGGTGAAAAGTGCAGTATATAATGTGTGAGGTTGATTTCCCTGGCTGAAGTTTGATGGAAGGGAAGGGAAGGAAGGGAAGGGAAGGGAAGGGAAGCTGTGGGGCAAGAAAAAAAAACAGTGAGGAAGAATAAGAAGACGAAGAGAGACGCGAAAAAAGGTGAAAGCAAAAGGGAAGAGGAGAGGAAGAAGTGGGAAACACACACACACACACACACATACACACACACACACACACACACACACACACACACACACACACACACACACACACACACACACACACACTTGTAGATGATGATAACAAAATCTCAATGAAAGTACAGTACAACAAAAAAAAAATAAAAATAAAACATACATTCAAGCGTTTATCCCTAATGCTCTCCTTTCTCTCTCTTTCTCTCTCTCTCTCAGTGGGTGACAAGTGTTCTCCCTCATGATTAATTACAAGGCTATAACAATGATATCACTCTATTAGCCAGGCACCATTGATCCGGGGGCAGGGTGAGAGAGAGAGAGAGAGAGAGAGAGAGAGAGAGAGAGAGAGAGAGAGAGAGAGAGAGAGAGAGAGAGGCTGTTTTTGTTGTTGTTGTTGTTGTTGTGGCTCTAAATATATGTAAAATGTGAACTCCGTGGACTGCAGGCTAAAGCTACGTCTCTTCAGTTCACCATCCTCCTTTTGGGGAATATGGATGTGTTTGAAGGACGTTTGAATACCCAGGCAGTGGAGTTGACCGGTTATATCAGTGCCACCACATGAAGGCGTCCCTGTGCAGTACTGAGAGAGAGAGAGAGAGAGAGAGAGAGAGAGAGAGAGAGAGAGAGAGAGATACACCACAACCCATCCCGGCCATGTCACAACCACTCCCCCCAGCCGCTGATAGGAAAAAATTCTAATTTTCCTTCTCAAAGGATAAAAAGACAAAGTTTTGGAAATGAGAAACTTTTTGAAAGGACTTGAGTTTCTTCATAATTAAGAAGAAAAGACCCGGAGGAGTTTTTTATCTGACTCTGCTTTGCATTAAGGGGGAGAGAGAGAGAGAGAGAGAGAAAGAGAGAGAGCACTTTTCAGAAGACTGGGTTCCAAAATTATAAATATTCCTTGACCTAAATTAAGCATAAGATCTCTATTCCTTATTCTTATTCTCACCCCTAAATCTATTATAAAAATTCTTAGCTAACCCAGAAGTTATAACAGCTTGAAAAAAAAAATCTATATATTTTTTAATCAGAAAATGAAATGACCACAGATGTCCTCAGATTCTTAATAAATGTGGATACAGACGCTCATTTCACCAGAGAACTTACCAATTCGGCCATCTTGGAGACATTTGGGTCCCGCCATTTTGGTTCCTGTGGGGGGTGGGCGGAAGGGCGTGTTTTGCGGAGCCTGTTGTCCTTCTGTATATTGTCGCTCTGTCTTGTTAATAACGGAGAGAGAGAGAGAGAGAGAGAGAGAGAGAGAGAGAGAGAGAGGGGGGGGTATGGGGAAGAGGGATGTGAAAGGGGTAAAGGGGTGAAAGAGATGGAGGAAGAGGGGGAAACGAAGAGGAGGGGGAAAAGAAGAGGAAGGGGAAAGGGAGAGAGAAGGGGAGAGAGGGAAGGGAAAGGGAGAGGGAGAGAGGGAAGGGAAAGGGAGAGGGAGAGAGGGACGGGAGAGGGAGGGGAAGAGAGAGATGGGAGAGGAAGAGGGAGAGATGGAAGGGGGAGAGAGGGAGAGAGGGTGGGGAGATGGAGGGGGGGTCTGCAATATATTAGTAGGCTACTCTTGTCTTTTTACCATTTTAATATTGAGAGAGAGAGAGAGAGAGAGAGAGAGAGAGAGAGAGAGAGAGAGAGAGACTACTATCTCACAGATTGGACAAACTTCCTCCTGATGTTAATAAGGGTGGTTTTGCCGGCCCTTCCACTGGCTTCACTCACCTTATGATCAAAGACATGCCAGCCTTCCTTCAGGTGACATGAAAGAGAACCAAAATGGCTGACATGACCAAAAAAATTTACAGTATCACTTTCCATGGCAACCAAAATGAAGATATATATGCCCACGTACATTTCCAAAAATTCCTTTACTATCCATTTTTATATAGTTAAATATAACTATACGCGCGTAACTTTTACTTGGTCTACATTTGCCATCCCTCCATCTTGAATACTGAGATTTGGGAAGGTATTAACCCTAGAATATGGTGCTAGTCACGAAGAAGTGCTATGGAAAGTATAAAGAGTTGGAGTAGTGCCTTCTTTTGAGCTGGAAGATAATCTATAGAAAAAGAAAAGAAAATCAGAGCCAAATTAAAGAGAATGAACTGCGATGACGTATATTTCATTTAACGCAAGGCCACCTGGGGAAGGGCTGTGTGTGTGTGTGTGTGTGTGTGTGTGTGTGTGTGTGTGTGTGTGTGTGTTACGTGCCCGACGAGGCTGTGTGCTTGATTAACCAAAGTAAAACACGGTGCAACAGCCAGTATCAAGTGCCTCCGGATCCAACAGTGTGGTCACAACAGTTCCTCTTAGTTCGTCAGGATGCTTCACGGGGGCTTCTTCGTCCGTAGGCACTAGTGACACAGGATAGACTTGGAGACGGCAACCATGACAGACCTCAGGCATCGGGGTATTGAAGATGGGATGACATCAACTGGTGAGGGAGACGATGAGAGTAGAAGCGAGTTATCCTTGATTCTTAAATGCCTCACGGACCACGCTATGGGGCTGAACAAGAGTATAAGTTCTGTTTCAAGATAGGGTATTTAGTGAGCTGGTTTCACTCCGCCTTACTGAGACTAAAAATACTCGATGGGGAACTGAATTTGCGTCTCAAAAGTCCCTCATTCTTGGGTACCCGAGGGCAGGCTAGGGGCAGGGGGTGCTTCTCCAGGCTGGGCAAGGGGAAGGTGGAGGGATGACAACGCCCATTTCCGTCACCACGTGGTCTGGCTGTGTGTTGGTCACGTGCACTGCCCTTGGTGTCGTTGCTAGATGAGGCACAGTCAGCAAAGGTAGCGCCCTAGGAGTCGGAGTCAAAACAAGGGCTTCCGAAGACGAGGAACGAAGTAAGACCATATCTGCTATCCTTGTCGCATCCATACTATCATTTGGGCTCTAGAGAAGACGAAATGGGTGTGGTTGTGCTGCATGAGGACTGATAGAAGGCTGTGAGAGGCAAGTATCCTATCTCTGGCATCAAATGGAAGGGAGTTTTTCTTTTGCACTATCACAAATAACAATGCAAAATCCATTCATCCATCTTTAGGTCTCTCTCTCTCTCTCTCTCTCTCTCTCTCTCTCTCTCTCTCTCTAAGCACAGATTTGACAGTCCAACAATCCACCTACTGAATAAGCTACCAACTTTCACATGTCACCAATTTCGGTCTAATACCCACCGCCCATATTGACATACATGAACAGGTTGTCACACACACACACACACACACACACACACACACACACACACACACACACACACACACACCGGAAACAAACATGCACAACAAACAGTAAAAAGAAGGTCAAAGGGTGAAGAGGGCATTTGGTCTCTGTCTGTCTGTCTGTCTGTCTCTCTGTCTCTCTCTCTCTCTCTCTCTCTCTCTCTCTCTCTCTCTCTCTCAGATAACCCCACTCCACCACATCCTGCCCCATGACCCCCCATCACTTCCCTTGCTTCGGGCTAGTGCTATCATAGTTGTGGTGGCGACAACTCACACTACGATCTCTCTTACGATACTTCTTACGTGTACTGTGCAATTCCACTTAAGATCTTCCTTATATTACATGCAGTGTTACCCCTTACGATACCACCTAATGTCCTCCTTACATTCCCTCCTACGATATACCATTACCCCCTACGATACAAATTACGATCTTTCCTACCATACCCCTTACTATCACTCTTACGATACATCTAAAGATTTTCCTTGCGATACCACTTACTACCTTCTTACGATACATTAATACTCTGCAATATCTTTTACGATCTTCCTTACGATACTTCCTACGATACTTTTAGAACACTTACAATATTCTTACTTGCGAAACTACTCAGATCATCCTTATAATCCTTCTTACGATACTTTCTACAGTTACGATACCTTCTACAGTTCTTCTTACGATATTCTTACGATATATTCTACGTCAGCATTTCACTGTGCTCGGAAACAGGTTGGTCAAAGAACGTTTTTAAGTGTGTGTGTGTTCTTACCTTACCTAATTGTTCTTACCTAATTGTATCTTTACAGGAATGAGTCAAGCTCGTACTGTCCCGTGTCTTAGACCATATTTATCGTACATATCCTTAAATTTGTGAATTGTTTTGGCACACACTATTTCATTCGGTAGTGCATTCCATTGATCAATTGCTCTGTTTGGGAAACTGAATTTCCTTACGTCTTTATCACCTCTCTTCTTATGCAGTTTTTTGCAGTGTCCTCTTGCTGATGCTTCTCCATATGTTAAGTAATCATTTATGTCTATTTTCTCCTTTCCTGATATGCACTTATATAGCATTATCATGTCACCTCTTTTCCTTCTCTCCTGTAGTGTTGGTAGATTCAGTTTATTTAGTCTTTCTTCGTAGCTTAGGTCCCTTAAGCTTGGTATCCATCTTGTAGCGGCCCTTTGAACTTTTTCAATCTTGTCTATATGCTTTTTGAGATGAGGACTCCAGACTGTTGATGCATATTCCAGGGTTGGTCTAATGAATGATGTTATTATCCTTCTTAGCATGTCTTCATTTATGTATGTGAATGCTATTCTCATATTTGCAAGCAGTGTATACATGTTCCGTACCTTCTCGCTGATGTGGTCAGCCGGAGATAGTCTGTTATTGATAATCACACCTAGGTCTTTCTCTCTTTCTGATGTGTATAGGGTTTTATTTCCTAACTTATAATCCCAATCAGGTCTTTTTCCACTTTTACCAAACTTGATTACATGACACTTGTCCACAATGAATTCCATTTGCCACGTACTACTTCATTCATGAAGTTTATTTAATTCTTCTTGTAGCTCCCTACAAGAGCCTGTGCTAGTAATTCTCCTTTGTATTTTTGCATCATCTGCAAACATATTCAGATAGCTCTCATTTCCAGTGTTACTGTTTATATCATTTATGTACACTAAAAACATGATTGGTGCCAGCACCGAACCCTGTGGTACTCCACTAGTCACTTCTTTCCATGATGAGTAGTTTCCTCTTAGTACTGTCCTCATTTCTCTTTTTATGAGAAAGTCTTGCATCCAACAAAACAGTTTGCCTCGAATTCCTCCTTGATGGTACAGCTTCCATAAAAGTCTTTGGTGTGGTACTGTGTCAAAAGCTTTCTTGAAATCTAAACAGATACTGTCCACCCATCCTTCCCTTTCCTGTATTGTGTTTGTTACTCTGTCATAGTAGCTCAACAGATTAGTAACACATGATTTTCCTTTTCTGAAACCAAACTGTCTTTCTGTTATCATACTGTGTTCTTCTAGATGATTTACCCAAGCTTTTCTTATAAGTTTTTCTAATACCTTGCTTACAACACTGGTCAGTGATACTGGTCGGTAGTTGAGAGGATTTTGTCTATTTCCTTTCTTGAATAAGGGGACTATATTTGCTTTTTTCCAAATATCAGGTAGTTTCCCTTGACTCAAGGATTTCTTGAAAATTAAAAATAATGGTTTACTTTACTCCTTTGCACATTCTAGTAACACCCAACATGAAATTTCATCAGGACCACTTGCTTTTCCTCTGTCTAATCTACTTAACTCCTCCTGTATTATTTTTTCTGCTATTTGTATATCTGGTAGTATGTGTGGACATGCGTGTTCCACATAGTCCCTCTCAAAATTTTTTTCTTCTGTAAAAACTAATTGGAAATTCTTATTTAGTGCTTCACAAATACCTTTCTCTTGTGTATAAGTGATTCCCTCGTCCGTAATGGATTGTATTATATCTTTTACTTTGGTTTTGCTTCTGATATAGCTGTAAAACAGCTTTGGTTGATCACTACTTTTATTTATTATATCCTCCTCAAACTGTTTTTGGGCTTCCCTCCTTATTCTTGTATAGTCGTTTCTTGCCTGTTTGTAATTATTATACGCCCTTTCACTATTGTGTCTTCTGTATCTATTCCACAACAAATCTCTTCTTTCTTTTGATTTTTTACATTCTGTATTGAACCATTTCTGTATTTTCTTATCTGCTTCTTTGTGCTGTGGGATGTACTTCTGGACTCCTATTTCATAAAATTCACAAAATTTTTTATATACAGCATTTAAATCTTGTCCTCTAAGCTCATTTTCCCAATCAACTTCTAAGAAATACTTCTTTAGGTCTTGTGTGTGTGTGTGTGTGTGTGTGTGTGTGTGTGTGTGTGTGTGTGTGTGTGTGTGTGTGTGTGTGTGTGTGTGTGTGACATCGGATATTACCTCATACACATCCTCTCAAACAGCAAGCGATAGAGAGAGAGAGAGAGAGAGAGAGAGAGAGAGAGAGAGAGAGAGAGAGAGAGAATTCACATTTTATTTCATCTGTCGTCTTCCGTGTAAGTAGAAAGACTGACGAACTTTAACTAAATAATGATGATGATGATATCATGATAATGATGATTATGGTTTATGTGTACTATATTATCCGTAAACTTCGAAGGGGAACTACAATAACAGGTGACATTTACTCTTCCCCAGGAGCGCAAGATGGGAGTGAGGCGGGGTGGACGAGGCAGAGTGGCGAGGGTGTTGTTAGCTGTGGTGGTGACTGTGGTGGTGCTGTGGATGGCCAGACGACCCCTATCCCGCCACCACAACCACTCTACCTCTCCCCTCGACGCTCCACATCCACCACGCACCCAGGAAAGGCAAGGTGGAGAGATACACGTGGAGAAGAAGGAACTGCAGCGTCTTCTTCATGCACACAACATTCTTCAGGTGATTAACAAAGCGAATATTCATGACACCAGGGCCACATCTCACGCCGGGGAAATGCACCAGGAAGATTACGAAATGAATGACGAAGGGAAAATATTTATGAATTCACAAAAATATCACGCACAGGCAAGAATGATGGACCAAGGGGAAATGGAAAAGGGAGATCACGAAATAAATCAGGATGGGAAAATATTAGTGAAACCCCAGAAGTATCAGGCACAAGCAAGGATGATGAACCACAGCGAAGCACGGACAACAGCTCAAGGCCTACCGGTCACTGAATCTCCTATGTCAACTAGTGCAGTGTGGAACCTCAACGACACCTCTCCGCCAACCACAGCAAATACAAACAACTCGACGGATTATGATTATTACGATTACATCCCCTCCCACATCGTAAAA
Source organism: Coenobita brevimanus (assembly GCF_032717465.1). NCBI lineage: Eukaryota > Metazoa > Arthropoda > Malacostraca > Decapoda > Coenobitidae > Coenobita > Coenobita brevimanus. The sequence goes on from NC_136972.1 coordinate 23,976,185, forward strand.
CAGATCACTTTCTCGCGGATCATCTTCTTCTGCGAGTACATATATTCCGCCATGTTTGGGTCATACGCGAACATCACCGATCACGTCCTGGCTCACGGTAACTCCACACTCACGATCATCACGGAGGAGAAATTCGTCAATATGTGCTTGCCATTCTACGTGAACATCGACGAGGCGCAATGTCAGCAGGGATTATTCTTGACCATCTGCCATGAGGACGGTATAGCCTTCCTGCACCACCATGGCTGCCCAAAACCGTCTGACGAGGATGTGTACTTCGACTTACTCCTAGCCGCCTCTGTGCTGGAAGAAGACTGGACCTGTTTTGAAGTCTTGTGTAGTGGTGCGATACGTGTTTTGGAATGGCTTGTCGAGGGCGTCCCAGTTCGCTTGATCACCCCCAACGTGACGGATGAGGCTGGAAGATCGTGCTATAGGTTCATCCGGGGATATCACAAGGGGAAACACACAGGCCAGGTTTACTATACAAGGAACCTCTATTGGCCTTCCTGTTTCCCTAAGTTTGACGTGGTGTGGACTCTGAACCCCGGGTCTGTGGGTCTAGAGGCAAACTGGAGCTACCTACCACCCCACTGCCAAACCTGGGAGTGGTCCCTGGTATCTATGGTGATAATTATCGTTGTGGCCGGACTTGCGGGGAACCTGGTTGTGCTTCTGGTCATGGGGAACGCCAAAGAGCCATGGTGCGATCCCCTGGTTAGGGTGAATTTCTCTCATGCTGTGGCTGATCTGTTACTCTCCTCACTGGTCCTGGCACCTGGACTCTATGCTCACTTTAATGTTATGATCAGCAATGTCGAGAGTCAGCAGTCCACTCATTCCACAGAGGCAGGCGTGATAGTGGTTAAAAGTGGCTTCTGGCTGTTTGCAGGTGTGGTGATGAATACATGCTGTGTTGTGTCAGTGCTGAACCTTCTCTTTCTTAGTGTCGTACGATGCTGTTTGGTGAGACACAGTACCCACATGACCATCTTCACAGGCCCGAGGATCAAAGGCTTCATAATCATCACCTGGACGACTGGATTGCTGACGGCATTGGCACTGATGCACGGGACGGATGGCAGCACGACTCACTGGCACTCCTTCTACAAGCTCCCCCTGGCACTGACCCAGGAGGACCCGGGGGTGTTCGTGCTCTTCGTGATAACGATGCTGGGGATGGCCTGCCTGGGAACACTAGTGTTGTCGATACTGGCTCTTATTTGGCACCTTAGAGGCAGAAAGGATCAGGCCGCTGAACGTGAGGAACTAGGCGAAACTGACTTGGAAGAGGAACACATACAGCTCAGCCATCTTCTTCTGCCAGCTGTCTTCTTTCTAGTAACGGCAACAGCCGCAGTGACAGCCACTGTGGTACAGCTAGCCACACCAGACCTACCAAACCGGGAGCTTATATGTTACGTGTCATGGTGGGTGTACCTGGGCGGTGTCGCGTGGCATCCGTGGCTGTACAACCTGCCCCGCCGACACTTCCGACACGCACTCTTGGCTTCGCTTGGTAGTTTGATGCCCCGTAAAGCCCTACCGTCCTTGTGGCTTCGCAGTCTAACGCCCCGGTGGAAGTGGAGGAAGACTTCGGAGGGCGAGGGTGTCGAATACTCTGCCGCTCCTACCAAAGCCCCCAGCAGGGTTCGTAGGAGGCGTAGGACCCCACCAGGACTTAGGCGGAACATGCACACTGGCAGGGTGGTGTGAGACAGAAGGAAAGTTACACAGATACACAGACCACACAGATGTTACAGTCCTTTCTATGTGATCCTGCCATAATTAGTTGTAAGATGATTGAGAGAGAGAGAGAGAGAGAGAGAGAGAGAGAATCTATAACTACGACTCAACACGTGTGGCCCAAATCTTAACATCTCACAGTAAAATCAGCTGATAAAATTATACGCTATTCAGGTATGGAAATTTATACAGCCATTAAGTTTATATATATATTTCTTGTAGGTAAGGGAGATTTCGTAGTGTCTTCTCCTTAGCGATTTATTTTGCATAATTCATTTCGTATTTTTTTGAACGCTAATCATCTCTTAAATATTTACGTTTACATTAATGACATATGAGGATTTTGAGTTGATACTTGGAGAATAAATCGCCAAGAAACAGGGACCACGAACCCTCAAGCCAGCGAAAATACAGCCTTATGTACTCGGTGAAAATTACGGGTTACGGTATATTACATCTGTACTTTTTGTAATAAATGAAACACACTTACTTTTGTTTTCTTTACGCATGTGTGAAGGGTATTTGTGATGCATACAACTGTCACGGATGAGCCTGATTAATGATGATGATGATGATGATGATGATGACAGTAACAAAAATAACAACAAACAATAACAAAAACAAATAATAATAATAATAATAATAATAATAATAAATAATAATAATAATAATAATAACAATAACTAACCGCTAACCATTCCATTGAAACTGATCCAGTTCCGGCCTTGTGATAAAGAACATTTTCCATTAAATTTAGTGGAATTGTTGAGGGTCGGCCAAGGACGGAAGTTGCCCCTTTTCCCACTAATGATCAAAGTAAGAGAGCATGATGAACTTGGCGCGTATCTCGTAGCCTTGATTTTTGACCCACTGCCTTCAAATCTCGCAGGTTTTGTCACTACGTATCTATCAACCATTCCTTCAAAACTGGCCATAATCGCAGGAAAACTCTCGGTCACATCACAACCGAAAGTACTCTCAAGGACCCGGAACTATTCTCACGGCAGCTGTGAAGATAGTTCCGACCTTGAGTTAAAATTTTTCCATCTGAGAGTACTGGTAACTAAAATATATGGACTCCTGGTGGTTCAGTGGGTCAAGATGCTCCTACTGAGGGGATTAACAGGCTAATTACCCCCTCCTGTTTCATATTAGCTATATTTTCATCTTACTGGGAAAGTGCAAAGTGAAAATTAGTGCCGAAGAGATATAGACAAGACCCCCATTGATAAAGTAAATAAAAAAACGTTTCCCGGTGTCTGTTATAGAAAACGTTTTAGCATTTGAGAGAGAAATTTCATCTATAAAATCTGTATAAATTTGTAACCGTAGACTTAAAATTTTATTCGGGTAGGGAAAAGCAAGGCCCCTTCCACACACACACACACACACACACACAGCCTTCCTTGTTCTTGGAATAAATTAAGGAAAAAGCAGCAATCAATCCCACAGCCATTGTTCTTAATTTTTGTCACGAGCAACTCACCCGCCCAGAACGAAAGAGAGAGAGAGAGAGAGAGAGAGCAAGATGTTACTAATTCCTTCAAGATCCCGAGAAAGAACCTTAATCTTTATCTAATAAGTCAATGATTTCTTGGATACGTGTCACCTGGGTCTTTACCTGCCATCTCTCTCTCTCTCTCTCTCTCTCTCTCTCTCTCTCTCTCTCAACTTCCTTTTTTCTTTCTCCGACCTTTTCTTCTCCTCACCCCTCCCTTCTTGCTGACCCCCTCTCTCTCTCCCTCCCTCCCCTTTCTACCTGTCTCCATGAAGAAGTAAATAAATAATTATGGAGGTGATTTGTTTGTGACCACCCCTCACCGGATTAAGGCGTCTGGCTATAGATAGATAGATATATGGATAGATAGATTGATAGACAGGCAGGCAGACAGACAGACAGACAGATAAAGATAGATAGACAGACAAATAGAAAAGCCAAGCCTCTATTTCCCCTCTCAAGTGGAAGGCCAGGGGAGTAGGTGGGTCCGCGATTAAACGATAGAAAAACTGGTCAACTCCGGGACTGGGACTGGGACTCTATATTGTACGCTCTCCTCCGATCCAAGACGTCTACCGACCACACCACCGTCGAGGTTCGTGTGTATGGAGTCCATAAATTCTTTGATGCGAGTCAGTTCCAAATCCTTTAGTTTCCCATGGACTACACACCGCCCCGTTTTCTCTCCCATGTAACGCACAAACACCCCCCTTATTCTTTCCCCTCCCCTTTCTTCTCTCCCTCTCAGTCTCTCCCCTCCTGTCTCCCTGTCACCACACACACACACCCAGCCGTCACCCGCGACTTTTGACAGGCGGCTTGAGGTGACAGAGGTGAAAAAGACAGGGGGAAACACATAAAAAGGCCATGAAAAAAACGTAGACACAATCGACTCACAAAACAAGTCTGAGGCCGTTTTCTGTCACTATGTCTGTTCTCATTTTCTCTGGTTGTGTTTTTCCGAGAAACTGAAAATGCACATCGGTATATATCTCTAGTAAATTGAACTATGGAATTTAAGAGAGTGTAATGCGGACAACTGATTCATAATTCTGCTTCTGTGTTCGTTATCTGATGTTAAAATCACTCACTATAACGATGTATATAATTGTTGCTTTCGACTGCCACATCCTTCCGTCATTGTTTTTCCTCTACCCGCAAGGATTCGAACCCGCGTCTGCCGAATAAGAGAGAGAGAGAGAGAGAGAGAGAGAGATGCATTCTTTATTTCCAGATCTGTCAGTGGACCCTCAAAGGAAGAGTGACAAGATGGACAGCTCTAAACCATTCTGATACAGTCTACCCTCCCTCTCCCTTCCCTTCCCTCCCTTTTCTCTTCCCTCCCTCCTTTTCTTCTTCCTTTTCCTCCCTTTCCTTCCTTCTTCTTTCCCCTTCCCTTTCCTCCCTTCTCTTCCCTACTTTTCTTCATCCTTTTTCTCCCTCTCCCTTCCCTTCCTCTCCAACCCTATCTCTTTTCAATCATCCCTCTGTCGCATCTTCCCTCCTTCCATCCATTCATCCACCAACCCCCTTTCTCCCTCCCTCCCTTCCATCACTCCATCCATCCCTACCATCCCTCTCTTTCTCTCCCATGCACCCCTTCTCTCCCCTTCTCTCTCTCCCATAAACTCTCCATCTCTCCTTACATCAGTTCCTTTCTTCTCTCCCTCATTATCTCCCTCCTTCGCCCTATCTTTTCTAAATGTGGACCATCACACGTCTGTCTATCTCTCCTTCCCTCCCTTTCCATTCTCTCTTCTCCTCCTCGTTCCCTTCTTCCATGTCCTTCGCCATTCTCTCCACCTTGCCATTCATTTCTCTCCTTCCTTCCCTTCTCTCTCTTTTCTTACCAGCCTCCTTATTCACTTCATCTCCTCTGTTTTTTCATTCCCCTCTCCATATGTCTCTGCCCTCCTATTCTCCCTCCCTCTTTCCCTCTTCCCATTCCCTTTTCCTTTTTCCCCTCTCTTCCAATTCCTCCCATTCCCTCTCATCCTTTCTCCTCCCTTCACTCTCCCTCTCTCAATCCCTCCTTCCTGTCTTCCCCTACCTCTCTCCTTCTCACTCTTTCTCCCTCCCTCCTTTCCTCCCTTCACTCTCCCTCTCTCAATCCCTCCTTCCTGTCTTCCCCTACCTCTCTCCTTCTCACTCTTTCTCCCTCCCTCCTTCCCTCTCTTCCTTCCCTGTATCCACCTCTCCTCCTCTCCATCCCTTCCTCCTCCTTTCTCCACACTTCCTTCATCCCTCTCTTTCCCTCACTCTCTCCCTTCCCTTTTTTATCTCTCTCCCTCTTCCCCCTTTCTCTCCCTCTTTCTCTCCATCCATCCCTCCTTCCGTCCTTTCCTCTCTCCCTCCTCCCCCCTCACCTGGACCCAAAGGAAAGATACAGTTATCAATCATAGCGACAATTCTCACAGTCAAAGCAGGGTCTTTTTTACTCTCTCTCTCTTGCTCGCTCGCTCGCTCTCCGTCCATCCAATGTCTGTCTGTTTGTCTGTCAGCCTACCAGTTGGACTGATTGTCTATCCTCGAAATATTGGCTATAGTTTGAGAGAGAGAGAGAGAGAGAGAGAGAGAGAGAGAGAGAGAGAGAGAGAGAGAGAGAGAGAGAGAGAGAGAGAGAGAGAGAGAGAGAGAGAGCAGTGGGAAAGGGGAGGGGGAAGGAAGGAAGGAGGGAGAAAAGAGGGGTAAGTGAAAGACGTGAATGACAAACACACACACACACACACACACACACACACACACACACACACACACACACACACACACACAAGAAATAAAATAAATAACTCTTCTACTTTAAAGAGCATTATTTCAACTACCCATTAAAAATCAAAACTCTCTCTCTCTCTCTCTCTCTCTCTCTCTCTCTCAGACCTTACGCAAGCATACGCAAAAAACAAAAAATCAAAATTAAAAAAAAAATCATATCTCTTTCACTAGCAGCTTTACTCCCATAATTATATCCATGTCAAAAATGTCAAAATCACATTGCCAGGCCCATTATGAGTCAAAAAAAATAATTATAGGTAAAAAAAAATCGGTTTATTTCCTGGGAGTGTGATTGGATGTGTTCTGTTTTTGATGAGAGTATAATTGGGGTGCTTCTCGTCTGTGTAGGCCGATTAGAGAGAGAGAGAGAGAGAGAATCATTAACTGGTAAAAATAGCCATAATTTGTGACATTAGTGTAAGTACAACAATATAAACAACAAGAACAATAACAACAATGATAATAATAACAATAACAATGATAATAATAATAATGATAATAATAATAATAATAATAATAATAATAATAATAATAATAATAATAAAACACGTCATCCCCTAAAGCTACCGGTCTTGGGCTTAAGGTTCTGTGAAGGTGTTAAGGGCGTGTCTTGGGAGGGGGAGTCGTCACTGAGGAGGGACACAACACAGATGCTTAGAGATTCTTTTGCTGGGCCAAACCGGATATGATGAGGCGTTAGGCAATGGACAGAAAGACAGTATTTTCTTTTTCTTCCCTCCCCCCTTTTTTTTTTTTAAGCACAAAGATTGATGTTAAAGTTGTAACAAAGGGAAGCGAAAATCAAGAGGTGTGTGTGTGTGTGTGTGTGTGTGTGTGTGTGTGTGTGTGTGTGTGTGTGTGTGTGTTTTAAAAGCCTGGAGGTCATAGATCACGGGAAAGTCGCCCTGAAGAACACAGTTCAAAAGCTCACCAGAAGTGTAATTGCAAGACTGACGGGCCTATTATATATATATATATATATATATATATATATATATATATATATATATATATATATAAACTGAGTGCGTTTGAGTGTCGGCAATTCCCTATTATTTATTTCTTGACGGTCATTTATGTAACTCCGATAACTCTGAGATGCGGACAGTCTGCATCCAACATACTACTACTACTACTACTATCTACGGCAATAACGTCACGGAATCGGAACAAGATGGATGCAAAGGCCAAGCACCTTTATATTCCCATTTTCCTCAACAACCACAACTGCTCCGACTATTATAAAACGTCCAGCGTGTGATCTCCACCGGGCCTCATATATTCACGCCAATACTCGCTCGTCACACTCCTTCACCGCGGAAAAAAAGCCATTCGAAACGTAGAAAAGGTAAGGGGAAAGGATAGAGGGCAGAAAGGGCGGGAAAAAAGTATAGAGGACGGGAAAAAAGTATAGAGAATGTATAAAAAATGGTGTGGCCGCCGCGTGGGGAACAAATGAAAGGCGCCGAACCCTTAGAATAGAGGATCCGAACCCACTAAAGGCCAGTAAAGTCGCTTATTTTATTCAGGGTGAGCGCTGCCCCATTTACCGCTTGAGGGATAAGTCAGTGGCTGAGGTGAGTGGCAGGACCTCCCTCAGATCTGAAATAATGGGACAACTACGCCATTTTGGGTCAAAAAGTCAGGCTATTCATCATTTTTTGGCCCCTACCTATTGCTTTTTCAATTACCAGTGGCTGTAATTACCAAATGGCTCCCTTAACTACCTATTTCACCAAATAAACATTTTATTTAATTTCGCTGACTTGGGGATTTGCACAGAAGGTACTGATCCAAAATGGCTGACCTGACCACTATCTGACCACAAAGCCGCGTTTTTTCCCCAATAACGAATCCGAACAATGACGAGAAATTCAGATGTCCGGAAGTCCAAATCGGGTGAAAATGAAGAAACAGAAAATCAGTGAAGAAGGAAAGAGTTAAAAATGAGAAAAAGAAGAGATATAAGGAAAACCAGAAAACAGCTAAAGCTTTAAAGGAAGAAACCAACAGGTGAAAAAGAGAAAAGAGGAAGAAACAGCAAAACGTAATTGTAAGTATATGCTATGAACAGGAAAAAGAAAATAAATTAATATGAAGCACAAAGAAAAGGAAAAGAAAAACGGATAAAAAAGAAAAAGAAAATAGTGGAAAGAAGATTAAGAAAGAGAGGATGACTGGAAGAGAAAAACCAACTCCTTTAGCCTTAGAACGTCATTTTAAAGCGAATTTTTGCTACCACTAGACGATTTCCTTCAGCTTAGGAGAGACCCGTACTAGTGAAGGGGTTAATGAAGGCTGTATCTAACCCCTCCAGGTGGAAAAGTGCCCCCTGAGCTGAATAAAATCGTCTGGAAAAAGAAAAGAAAAAATATACACAAGGAATGGATGTATGAAACGTTTGCTAGAGTGAAACGGTGAGGAGGATTGTGAGAAAATGACATGGGAAAAACAGGAGAAAAAGAGAAAAATAAAACACCCCAATACACCTTCAAACACTCAAACATATTCATACATCCTCATGCACTCAGGCCTTTATTCTCGTCAGTTAAGAAGGCTCCCAAACGCCTTTTCCTAAGCGATTTATTTTACTTGTTACATCTTATAGTGTCCTCCTCTGTGCTACATAAATCCTTCCAATATCACCACTCTGAACAGATGACATACAAAACGATATTATCCAGCCATACCCACAAATGAATCGCTAAGGAAGAGGTGTTAGGGAGTTTCCTTACCCAACAAGAAGACATGCCTTATACAACCTTATCAATCTTCCCTCATATACCTCAACACTCTCTCTCCCCTCCCCCCCCTCTCTCTCTCTAATCCACTCTTATTTATATCTTCCCCCACCCTTGTCCCTTCACTTCATTCTTGTGCGACCTCTCCTTCTACCCACACCAATATACCACTCTCTCTCTCTCTCTCTCCCTTGGTATACTCCAAACAGCTCCGTCAACACACACCAGCATCTTAAAACTCCCCTATCTTGTTGGTATACTAATTCTGCTTCACCCAGGCATTAATTCTACATACCCTCTTACAAAACACGGGTATACCTATTCCACACGGGTATACCTCTCACAGCTCCAAATATTTAAAAGCAAGTTACAAAAATTAAGCCTGAAATTATTTGTAACGCAAGCGAAGGCATCAAAATATATAATAAAGCTTTGTAATCGTCCCACAAAACCAGGTTACAAAAAATCCATATATAAAATCCGTCGAAGTCCAAAAAATCCTGAGAACCAAATTTTGTAGAGAGAGAAAAAAATATATGTTAAAAAAACGTCAAAAATACCGACCCTAAAATTAATCTGTAATGCAAGGACTGATGTTAAAAAAAATCTAAATCTGTAAACAGCATCCCTTTAAGACAGATCTGTTTAATGTCAAAGTAATTGCTTTTAATACACGTAATTATGTATAGATTTTTAATGGAGCCTTCGTGTTAAGTGTCATTTGGCTGGACGGATTAATTAGAAGGATATGTATGGTATTGATACAGTGATTAGGGAAGGATTGGTGGATTAGTAAATATATAAGGTTCTGTGTGTGTGTGTGTGTGTGTGTGTGTGTGTGTGTGTGTGTGTGTGTGTGTGTGTGTGTGTGTGTGTGTGTGTGTGTGTGTGTGTGTGTGTGTCTGTCTGTCTGTCTGTCTGTCTGTATCTGTCTGTCTGTCTGTCTGTCTCTCTCTCTCTCTCGGCAAGTAAGGACGAATAATTTACATATCCCCAGGTCGTGATGGACGACTGGACGACAATAGAGCGAGTCGTCATGAATAACAATAATGCCACCGCGACGAGAGAGAGAGAGAGAGAGAGAGAGAGAGAGAGAGAGGATAATAAAGCCTCCTAAAAAAAAGAGAGAAAATAAAGAGAGAGGACAAAGAGGCAGGGGACACAAGGAAAGACGCGACAGGGACCAACCACGCTGGATTAGAGAGAGAGAGAGAGAGAGAGAGAGAGAGAGTTCATGGTAAAGGTATACGTCTTTGGAATTTCCATATTTAATGCCATGAGGTACCTCCTTTCCTTCCCCCTCCCCTCCTCCCTCTTTCCCTCCCCTCCTCTCTCCTCTACCTCTTTCCTTCCTCCCTCCCTTCCCTTTCTCTCCCCTTCCCTCTATCTCTATCCCCCCCCTTGCTTCTCTTTCCCTCTCTTCTCCTCCACCTCTTTCCCTCCTTCCTCTCCTTTTCTCTCCCCTTCTCTCCACTCTAGCTGTTTCCCTTCTTCCTTCTCTTTTCTCTCCCCTCTCCCTCCTTTCTTCCCCTCACCTCTATCTCTTTCCCCCTCGTCATTCCTCCCCCTCCTCTTCTCTTACTCCCCCCCCTCTCTCTCTCTCTCTCTCTCTTTCTCTCCAGCCTACTGAAATCATATACCGTGAAAATATTAATGTAACTTTTCTATAAAATTTGCGTTGTATCAAAAATCTTCAAGTTTTACCATTTTATTTCGGATCAGGATATAACTTTGTATTTCGTTTAAGTTTTTAATATCAAAGTATCGTATATATAAAGTCTGTTTATTAAAGTTATTGTGTTTACCAAGAGTTTTAGATAATTGAATAAAATGGCTAGGAAATGAGGCAGGGTGGTGGTGAGGCAGAAGGGTGAGGCAGGGTGGTGGTGAGGCAGGGTAGTGAGGAAGGGTGAGGCAGGGTGGTGGTGAGGCAGGGTAGTGAGGAAGGGTGAGGCAGGGTGGTGGTGAGGCAGGGTAGTGAGGAAGGGTGAGGCAGGGTGGTGAGGCAGGACAGTGATACCTACCCCCTAAGGCTGCCTAACCATGCCTAACTAAAAGACGGGAATTTATTGGTGTGTGTTTGTGTGTGTGAGAGAGAGAGAGAGAGAGAGAGAGAGAGAGAGAGAGAGAGAGAAACACTCCCTCCCTCCCTCCTATTTGCATACACCTTTCTCTTAACAATTTTTTTCAACCCCTCTCTCTCTATCTTCCCTCTCCCTGCCTCCATTATTCCTCCCTTCTCTCCCCTTCCTCCTCCATTGTGTCTCTCCTCCCCCTTTCGTGATAATGAGTTTAATCTCCCTCCTTACCTAGCCCATTTCTATGCTCGTTCTTTCTCTCCTTCTCCTCCCACCGTCTATTTTTTCACCCTCTCTCTCTCTCTCTCTCTGTCACTCTTACTTCTTGGTTGTTTAAATTATTCTGCTTCAATAGATCAAGTTTTTCTGTGTGTGTGTGTGTGTGTGTGTGTGTGTGTGTGTGTGTGTGTGTGTGTGTGTGTGTGTGTGTGTGTGTGTGTGTGTGTGTGTGTGTGTGTGTGTGTGTGTGTGTGTGTGTGTGTGTGTGTCCTTGTGAACATGTGATTTTGTGCATGTTAAAAATAACAAAAAATAAATAATAAATATAGGCAGGCAGACAGGCAGACAGATAAAAATAGACAGACAGATCCAGATAGACAGATAGAGAAGTATGTGTGTCTGTGTGTAGGTATGGGTGGGTGATATGCTTGATGTGTGCAGTTTCAGGTGTGTGTCAACGCTTGTATATATCCATGTACGCGCGTGTATGCTTGAGTGACTGTTTATGTATCTGTGTATACGTGCATGTGTATGTGTATCCATTCATTCACGTGTGCAAAATATCAAAAATATCGAATCTCCCACACAATATAATGAAAACACCGACCATGCTGTCTTTACGCACGACCCATTCATAAATCTTTTGTTTACGTCGGGCCAATCAGCTGATCTCACCCACTAGGTAAATAAACACGGCCATTTAAAACACAAGTCAGCTGAGAGGGGCAACAGGGAAAGATATAATACCAATTTTTAACAAGAATATTCCCAGATGCCAAGTCGAGGAAGAAAATGGTAGGAGAAAATATTTGAAAGTTGAATTACTACCAATTTTTCATACCAGTTTTTAAAAAGAATATTACCAGACGGAAATACGTGGAAGGATGTGACAGGAGAAAATATCTGAAAGTTGAATTAGTTTTTACAGAGGAACGAGAAGCAGGAAATGTTATGGTATTCGAAATTTGTAATAAAAACTACATTGATCTTTACGACACAAGAGCCATATAAGGAAGGGGAAAAAAGTATATAAGTGATTTTAATAATATTCGGTACTGTGTTAATTTATTTTTGAATGTCGATGGATAATTTTGTGTTTTTATATCTGCTTAATTTTCAGTATACTGTATGCACTTTTTTTTGCCTCTCAGTTTACCGTTTTATTCATAGTGCGTTCTTTATTTTGTTAATTGTTTAGCATCTTTATCTGTTCATTTATCTTCATCAGTATTATCGATTTTATTTCTTCTGTTGCTGCTCTTTCATTCTGCTTCTTCCTCTTACTGTTTTCTTTTCTGATTTTTTCTTCCTACATGTTAATCACCTTTTGTTTTTTTTATTTCTTTTTGTTTGTCTTATTCTTGCATTTCTTTACCCCTTCTCCCTTCTTTTCTTCCTATTTACTTACTCCACTATTTTACTTCTGCGTGTTTTCTTTTGTAATATTCTTTTTATTATATATGCTATAGTTCTATCTTTTTTCCTGTCCTTGTTTTTAATTATTATTTTTTCTAATTCCAAATTCATTCTGTAAATTCTGACTCTGTCTGTCACACACACACACACACACATATATATATATATATATATATATATATATATATATATATATATATATATATATATATATATATATATGCGGATGATTTTTGATTACGCGGCAGGTGAAAAAAAAAAAAAAAGGAAGACTACGATATAAAGCAAAGCGTCCCGTCTCCTGCTTTGCATACACTCTCGCATTAGTACATAAATTTATGCGTATGTATGTATGCATAAACGTACACGCTCTTATTTCAGTGTGAATGGGCGAGTGTGTACGTTAGGTTATGTGCCGAGGGCCAAGAGCGCCTTCCCTTGTCCCTCCACATGACGAATCATCCAAACCGTGTGAATGAAGGTGTAGAGGCGACAGTCCCGCGGTTTTGGCGCCAACTTCGACATCGTTTACTCCTTATTTCACCATTTTTGTACGCTGCCAGGCCAGTCGGGGAATCAAAATATCTCAAAATATAACAAACTTGAAAAATACAGGTGGAAAACTGACAGAAACAGGAAAGAAACGTAGTCAGAAGGGTTTAAATGTGGACCGCGCACCCGGAGACAGCCTACGTCACAGGGCCCATTGCGCATTGTTCAGTTCTCTTCTTTTTTAAGCAGCATTGTGGGTCTCTTCGCGCCATTACCTTCAGTTCAAGATCCCCTTATGTGCGACAGGCGGCTTACGTGGAGAGAGGGAGCTGGCCTGACAGAGAAAAGGGAGAGAGAAGGGGGAAGAGCAGGAGGAAAAAGAGAGAGGGGGAGACAAAAGGGGAGAGTGAGGAAAAAGTGTAAGAAACAGAGAGAGAGAGAGAGAGAGAGAGAGAGAGAGAGAGATCAGGGAAGAAAATGTGTGTGTGTGTGTGTGTGTGTGTGTGTGTGTGTGTGTGTGTGTGTGTGTGTGTGAGAGAGAGAGAGAGAGAGAGAGAGAGAGAGAGAGAGAGAGCTCCCCTTCCAGCCCCAAGCTCCGTGTCTGAGGATTATCTCTCAGTTTTAACAATGGACGCTGTGGCTCTCTCTCTCTCTCTCTCTCTCTCTCTCTCTCTCTCTCTCTCTCTCTCTCTGTGCAATGTTAAAAGAATTAGAGCAAGTAGACCGAGACGAATGCGGATAGAGAGGATGAGAGAATAATTTGGTATATATATATATGACTGTGGTGGCGAGAAGAGGGACACCGAGAATGATATGAAGGAACGAGAGAAGGAGAGAATAAGTGTGCATGAGAATTAGAGAGTAAGAGAATGAATGTGCATGAGAGTGAGAGAGCAGGAGAATGAATGTGCATGAGAGTGAGAGAGTAAGAGAATGAATGTGCGTGAGTGTGAAAGAGTAAGAGAATGAATGTGCATGAGTGTGAGAGAGTAAGAGAATGAATGTGCGTGAGTGTGAGAGAGTAAGAGAATGAATGTGCGTGAGTGTGAGAGAGTAGGAGAATGAATGTGCATGAGTGTGAGAGAGTAAGAGAATGAATGTGCGTGAGTGTGAGAGAGTAAGAGAATGAATGTGCGTGAGTGTGAGAGAGTAAGAGAATGAATGTGCGTGAGTGTGAGAGAGTAGGAGAATGAATGTGCATGAGTGTGAGAGAGTAAGAGAATGAATGTGCATGAGAGTGAGAGAGTAAGAGAATGAATGTGCATGAGAGTGAGAGAGTAAGAGAATGAATGTGCATGAGAGTGAGAGAGTAAGAGAATGAATGTGCATGAGTGTGAGAGAGTAGGAGAATGAGTATGCACGAGTGATAGAATGAAGAAGAAAACCGACAACGAGGTAAAAGATGTATGAGGAAGAGTTTGAGGAAAAGAAGTGGAATTTTTAGAGGAAGAAGCAGAGGAAGACCGAGGCGGATGAACAAGGGGGGGAAGTACATGAGGGAGGTTGGTGTGCGGTGGGAGAGGGGGATGTTACTGATACAGAATTCTTTGTATGGCGATTTTGACGATACGACGTGTGTGTGTGTGTGTGTGTGTGTGTGTGTGTGTGTGTGTGTGTGTGTGTGTGTGTGTGTGTGTGTGTGTAATTCACCGGGTCGGTCAGGATCACTTGATGGTCGTGATCGTCAGCTTTTACCCTCCCGGAAGGGAGCTGAGAGCTCATATAGTCCGATCTAAGGGCAAGGCTGTGACCTTCACACACGCACACACCCGTCCCCTTGCTCAAGGCGGACAGTAACCACCCACTTCGTCAGTGAAACTTTTCGCAACCTAAGCGAGGCGCGAACTCCCGTCTACCAGATGGCATGCGAGAACGTTACCACTGCACCAGCGAGCGGTGTGTGTGTGTGTGTGTGTGTGTGTGTGTGTGTGTGTGTGTGTGTGTGTAGGACCTTGCCTCAGTGTTTCCCTTAGTTACCCTTTCAATGTCTTCTCTTATTGTTTCCCTTACTTACCCTTGACCCTTTACAGCCCCCTAGAGCCCTTACCCAGTGCAATTGGGGCAGCTGGGGGTGAGGTGAGGGGTGGGGGGAAGGGGATAGGGGGTAGGGGGAAGGGAAAAGAGTAGGAAGGGAAGAGGGAGGGGTAGGGAGGGGGAGAGGTCAAGGAGTGGCCAGCCTCTCTAGTTAGAGGACCTCCCAGGGGTGCTCTCTCCCTCGCTTTTGTTGAGGCCTTTTGGGGGAAGTAGTGTGCCTTCCCTGTTCTCCCTCCCCCCTCTCGCTTTCTCTCTCATTCATAAAAAAAAAGTAGCTACATATATAAAACCAATAACATTTGTGCATTATATACGGTCCTAGTACAACCTAATTTGGAATATGCGGTACAAGACTGGTTACCTTACTTAATCAGTTTAGTATCGCGTTTTTCCTCCTGCGTAGTGAGGCGCAAGGCATATGTGAGTGCTACATAATTTGTTCTCACATTCTCCCTAATCCATTCTTACTTCCTATGCCCTAGCTCTCTCTTCTACACTGTCTTTTCTTCTTTCTCTCTCCCAGTTTCCAACCCTTGTCCTTTCCTTTCTTCTCTCTCTCTCTCTCTCTCTCTCTCCAAGTGGCACTCGACTGGGCTAAGAGTTTGTGGAGTGGCCCGGGTGCCTTAGTTACCCCCCCGGCCGCTACTGTTTACTGGCGCTGCTGTTGTTGTCTGGCGGGAGATCACAGGCGGCAGCGGGAGGTTCCAACAATGGCTTACCTCCTTCACCCTTTTTTTTTTTCATCTTATTTTTTCCCTGCCTTTCGGCCTGCTTTTAACTTTGCTTGAGTTCTCCTTCCGTTTTCATGATTTTCTTTTCGCCCTTTTCCGTCTTTATTTCCCTTGCCTAATTTTCTTTTTGTCCCCTTCCCTATATTTTCATGTGCTTTACATTTGCGCCATATTAATTTTCTTCCCTTTCCGTATGCCTCTTTCCGTAATTCTTCTTTTCTTCTGTTCCTTCCGTAATTTCTTTTTTCCTTCCATAATTAATTTTTCTTTCTCTTTCATTTTTCCTGTGCCTTTGCGTTATTTTCTTTGCCTTTCGTCAGTTTTAAGGATCAGAGAAACCCGTCGCTGCCAGGGAGTTCAGCGCTTCGGCAGGGGGACGTCTTTGCTCTCTTTCATTCCTCCTGCAGAATAATTCGCTACTATCAGGTGTTTAGATCTCTCCAAATCAGGCAAGAAAATACTGAGCTAGTGTCCAGAACAAATCGCTAAGGCAAAGGTGTTACGAAGCCACTCAAAGCACGGCCCCTACATCGTTCTTTATATCCCTCTCAAGCTGTTGGATCCTCCCGGCAGAGATAGCCTACTTTTACGTCCGTGGCAGATATATCCTACTTTCACGTCCGCGGCAGATATATCCTACTTTCACGTCCGCGGCAGAGATATCCTACTTTCACGTCCGCGGCAGAGATCTCCTACTTTCACGTCCGCGGCAGAGATATCCTACTTTCACGTCCGCGGCAGGGATAACCTACTTTCACGTCCGCGGCAGATATAACCTACTTTCACGTCCGCGGCAGAGATATCCTACTTTCACGTCCGCGGTAGAGATAACCTACTTTCACGTTTGCGGCAGAGATAACCTACTTTCACGTTTGCGGCAGAGATATCCTACTTTCACGTCCGCGGCAGAGATATCCTACTTTCACGTCCGCCACCCCACTAACTCAACACACACGGGCCTGTCTACTCAATGTCTCAATACCTCAAGCACGGACCCATTCCTGCGGTTGACAGCTGAATGCACGTACAGTTGCCGGCAAAACTCCTGTCCCCCCCCTCCCCTCCCCGCCTCCTCCTGCTCCTTTCCCCCTGTCCTGTACCCCACCCCTCTATCCTGCTCCTCTCCCCTTATCCTCCCCTTCCCCCCAGCACCTTCTCTTCCTGCTCCTCTCCCCCATGTCTTGTCCTCCCCTTCTGCTAACCTCCCTGTACAGGCGATGGTAAAAGTTTGGTGCCTTTGTGGTATCTTTCTCTCTCTCTCTCTCTCTCTGCTGACTAATATTTCCTGAGTTGAGTGAGGCTTAGTATGTTTTTTTCCCTAATATTTCACCTCTTCATTCTATCACATTTCCCTGCTGGCTAATATTCCTAAGAGAAGAGAGGCGTGGTATGCGTCTTTCCTTAATATTTCACCTCTTCTGCTTGTCACTTTCCTCTGCTGGGTGATATTTTGTGACCTGAGAGAGGCTTGGTATATTTCTCTGTCCATACATAGTTTTCTCTGAAGTGATGCATCTGGGAGGAAGGTGACGGACATGCTCTAAGTGTGAAGTAGACGCAGTGGAAGAGAGGGCTAACTTTTGTGCCTGGTTGTAAACACACACACACACACACACACACACACACACACACACACACACACATACACACACAACCAGGTACCAAACACAGCCATGTACACACCCTTCTGCACTCCCAAGCAAGAAATGTTCAGTAGAAGCCAAACTTTTGTCCCTACCTGTCTACACACACACACACACACACACACACACACACACAACCAGGGGACCAGCCAAACACATCCATTCACACACTCTCTCCGGGACCCCAAACAAGACATATTCAGATCCAGTTGACTGTGTAGCATTCCTCCTCACACATAGACGAATCTGATTTCAACACTTCCATTGTACCCTCGGCCGTCCAAAACTCAGAAAATAGATCAAATTCCCGCAAAAAATAATAAAAAATAAATCAATAACCAGTGTGAGAAGGGCAGCGGAAAATGGACCTTGTTGCGAGAGAACCAAAGGGTGAATTTATGAAGGGAGGATATAAAGGGAGTGGGTTTATAAAAGGGTGTGCAAAGGGACCCTGACACATTGAGTCCATACAAGTTTATTATAAAATACAAATACACATACACAGGCACAAATACACACACAGACAAATACACAGACACACAGGCAGACAGACAGACAGACAGACACACACACACACACACACACACACACACACACACACACACACACACACACACACACACTTTCCTTGCCTGCACGTCTTCGTCTTCCAATCTGGCTTGCGTGGAAGTGTTTGGTGGCCGCGTTGACGGAGGGCAAAAGTTCAGACAGACAATCGAACCCCTAACGCTTAGGAATCTCTATAAATACCCCAGGAAAGCGACTACAAACCCCCTCTGGCTTTTGTCGTCAGTATCATTAAGGCGTGACTGACTAACTGGGCCGATCCTAAAAACGTTCCCGCATCTAGAAATACGGCATCGTAGTGATGGGAAGCTTACTAACACCTATTCCATACCGATTTATTCTTGGATAAGGCTGACTAATATCGCTTTGTACGTAACTAGTGCAGTGTGATGGCATTCTGATTTACGTAACACCACAAGTCGGCAGGGTGTAATAAGCAAAATAAATCGCTTTGGACGAGGTGTTGGGGAGCTTCCTTAACCGATATACGGGCCTATGAATACCAGCCCCGACCGACAACGCAACGGAGTCCCCGCGGTCAGTGTGGAGTCCCCGGTGGGTCAGTGGGTATTATGGCCGTAGATAAAGTAGGTAGGAGTGTAAAATAAACTGGAGACACCCTCTGCGTAAATCCCGGCAAAAACACAGTAGCGGGGGGACCTTTTGCCGCTGCGTCCACCAAGCCGGAGAGAAAAGGCAACAACCTCTCATGTTACGCCGTATTGTGCCAGTTACCCCTTCTACTGCTTCTCTCTCTCTCTCTCTCTCTCTCTCTCTCTCTCTCTCTGCCTGCATACCTTTCCCTGCCTTGCCTCTTCATGCCTACCTACCCTACCATAACTCTCTGCCTTACCTTACCCTGCCTCTCTCTGCCTATCCTCACTCTTCTTTCTCCTCGACCTTAACATAGCTCTCTCTCTCTCCCTTTCTTTTCATCCCTCCCTTATCATGCCTTTCCTTTCCTACCTAATTCTGTCTTCATTGCCCTCTCCCTGTCTTTCTCCTCTCTACCCTTCCTTTTTTTCCTCTCTCTCCCTGCCTCTCCCTACCTCCCTTTCTCTCTCTTTACCTTACCCATCCTTCACCTTGTTTGCTCCCTCATTCTCTCCCTTTCTCCATTCCCCTCTCTTCCCCATCTCCTCATCTACCCTTGTTTCCTTCCTCTCTCCCTCCCTACCTACCAAGTCTAAGTACCTACCTACCCACCTACCTACCTTCTCTTCCTCCTTCTCTCCCTCTCTATCTACCTTTTCTCCCTCCTTCCTTACTTTCCTCCCTTTTCTTCTTCCCCATCAAATTTTTTCTCGCTACCTTCCTTCTTTCCTTCCTTCTTCCCTCCGTCTCTACCTACCATCTCTTAATACTTCTACTCTCCCTGCTTCCCTCCCTCCCTCCCTTTTTCTTCCTTCCTACCTACCCTTCCTCCGTCCCTCCCCTCCCTTTCTTCTTTCCTCCCTCACTACTTTTTCTCCATTCTTCCCTCCCCTTCCTTTCTTTCTCCTCCCTCCCCTCCCCTCACCTCCTATTCTTTCTCTCCCTCCCCTCGTCCTTCCCTCCCCCCTCCCTTTCCACCCCTTTTCCCTCCCTTTCTTCCCTTTTCCCCTCCCCTTCTCTCCTCCCTTCCCTTTCTCATCTTTTATCCTCCTCTCTTCCTCATCCTCTCACACTACAACTCTTTTCCTTCCAAATCAATGAATAACTAACTAACTAAATAAATAAATAATCTTCCACATACAGGTACGAACTTAGTGTCTGGTTTTCTTGGCGGCACAAATCATTATAAATACATTAATTAGACGTGAAAGCAAAGCAAATGAGAGAAACAAAAAGATTAAAACAAAAAATCCCTTCCAATAACATTTTAAAATTATATTCTTGCTATCTCCAGACGATTTTACTGACCTTGGGAATAACTTATCAAACCCTGTGAACGCTGGCGGTGCTTCCTGAGCTGAATAAAATCGTCTGGATGCAGCCTGAGAGTAAGGAGAAAGACGGCATTACTGTGAGGAGCTGAACTACAAAAAGGCATGGAAAATATGGGACAAACTGTTCGATTTCTGACAAATATGAACATTATGATAAAGCTAATTGAAACTATAAAATTAGACTCCCTCTCTTTACGTCGGTGGAGAAGAATCTGAGAAAATATTAAAAGATACAGAAACTGTACTTAAAAAAAAAAAAATTCTTACAGACACATCGATCACCCAAAAGCCAAGTATGAAAGAGACAAGAATAAAAGAGAGAGAGAGAGAGAGAGAGAGAGAGAGAGAGAGAGAGAGAGAGAGAGAGAGAGAATATAGGGAAGGAAATTAAAATAAAGATATACATTAGAGGCAGGAAGGTACCTAGGGCCAGTGAAGATTAAAAAAATTAAAAATAATAATATAGAAAAAACATGATGAATATATAGGAAAACAGAAAATGAAAATACAGAAGGGGAAATCAGAGTAGAGAAAATACTGTAAGGGAAACTCAAATAAAAATGTAAATGAGAGAGAGGAAGACAGCCAGGGTCAGAGAGGCAGCTGTTAATGACGGAGCAGAATAGGACTGGCTGACAGGACCAAGGCTGTCAATGATGATGGCTAAATTAATGGTGTTTGTGGTGGTGATTTGTGGTGATTTGTCCTGCTGATGAGGGTGATGCTGATGGAGACTTACGGTGATGATGATGGATTGTGGTGATGATGATGATGATGGTGATGTTATGGTGATGAGGGTGATAATAATGGAGACTTACGGTGATGATGATGGATTTGTGGTGATGATGGGGGTGATCTGTTTTGGTGATGAGGGTGATGATGATGGAGACTTAGTGGTGATGACAGAATGTGGTGATGATGATGGTGAATCCTCTGGTAATGAGGGTAACGATGATGGTGACTTTTGATGATGATCATCATAATGGTTTGTGGTGGTGATAGTAGGTAATGTGGTGTGATGGTTATGGTGGCAAGCTGTGATGATGATGATGAATTTTACAGTGATGAAGATTTACAGTGAAGGTGTTAGGTGATGTGATGAAATATTACGGTGATTATGACAGACAAAAAAATAAAATACTGATAAAGGAAATGATAACAGTAAAAACGAAAACAAAACAACAACGACGACGACAACAACAACAGAAGTGGCAACAAAAGCAATAATAACAATAATAATAATAATAATAATAACAATAATAATAATAATAATAATAATAATAATAATAATTTCCTGTATGACAACACTTGTGGTAGTGACAACAGATTCTCTTTTGTTATTCTGTCACACGATACTTACCTCTCTCTCTCTCTCTCTCTCTCTCTCTCTCTCTCTCTCTCTCTCTCTCTCACATTCAGACATTCATTCTTTCATACATACAAAGGTACACATCCAAAATTATGCCAACTTTGTCTGTCTGTCTGTCTGTCTCTGTCTCTGTCTCTGTCTCTCATTTCAATAGTTTTTTCCCATTGTGTATCGTCTTTCTCACACCATATGTCACTCGAGTGGTTTGTCTCTGCCCAGGTGTGTGTGTGTGTGTGTGTGTGTGTGTGTGTGTGTGTGTGTGTGTGTGTGTGTGTGTGTGTGTGTGTGTGTGTGTGTGTGTGTGAAAGTACATAGTGGAGGGTGATGTCGTTGGCAGAGGGTTCGTTACTGACTAGGGACACAAATGCCTGATATTCATTTTGTCAAAGATACCCCTCGCAAGAAGCGGTGTTAGGAAAGAATGAAATAGATAAATACATAGACAGACAGACAGTTAGGTAGACAGACAGGGAAAAAGACAGGCAGCTCAAAAGACGACTAGGACTGGAAGAAGGAACAGAGAGCCTTTGATAAACAGGGCAAAATTATAAAGGACGGTAACTCTCACAGTCTCATCGGAACAAAACCGTCTACTGTGAGCCAAATACTATACCAGAAGTGTCCCGACCGTGAAAGGGGTTCAGGAAGGCCATACAAAACCCCTCCCGTTCATAGAGTCTTCCCTGAGTTGAATAAAATCGTCTGAATACAAAAATCAATCGAAGTGCAGTGATCTAAGCTAAGTTCTCCCTTTGACCCTCCTCACATTTCCTTTTTCTCTTACATTTTCTTCCTGTTCCTTCCAGACGATTTTCCTTAGCTCAGGGGAGACTTTTAGAGCTGGAGGGGTTAGATACAGCCTTATGAAACCCCCATGAGATGTTTTTTATCCCTAAGCTGAATAAAATCGTCTGGAGGCAGTTAAAATACACTAAAATCAAA
>NC_136972.1:24003360-24023360 GCF_032717465.1 Coenobita brevimanus
GGAGGAAAAAAGGGAAGGCAGTAAGGAAGGACAAGAGTGGGGAGGGCGGGAAGAAGGGGAGAAAGGAAAGACGTATAGAAGAACAAGGAGGGAGAAGGAGTGTAGGAAAGAATAGAAGGAGTAAAACAGAAGCAAAGAGTGGTGAAGGAGTGAAGGAAGGAGGGAGGAGAAGGAGAGGGAGAGAGATATAAATGTGTCGCAGGAAAGACATAAACACTTCGTCATTCATTACCTGCGTGAAATGAGAAGCCTGGAAGGAGAGATATAAGGAAGAGGCGACAAGGCTCTCTCTCTCTCTCTCTCTCTCTCTCTCACACACACACACACACACACACACACACACACACACACTTATATAATCATCTTTGTGTGTGTGTGTGTGTGTGTGTGTGTGTGTGTGTGTGTGTGTGTGTGTGTGTGTGTGTGAAGGGGGTTTGTCTGTATATCTGTCTGTCTCATATTCTTTACTTCATCGTCATCATCATCATCATCATATTCTCCTTCTTCTCTCTTTTCCTGTTCTTTTATGCTTTTAATGATCTACTCTTCTCCTCCTTCTTCTTCTTCTTCACCTGCTTCTTCTTCTTCTTCTTCTTCTCCTCCTCCTCGTCCTCCTCCTCCTTCTTCCCCTCTTCTTTTCCTGTCCTTTCATGTTTTTAATGGAGAAAAACTAGCAGAGAAGAGAGGGACTGGAGAGAATAGGATGTGAAAAAAGATGAAGGAGGAAGAAAAATGAAGAAATAACAGACTGGAAAGGGAAATGAGAGAGAGTGGAGAGACAGAAAGAGGAGGTGAGGGATGGAAGAAAAGAAAAGTAAGAGAAGAAGAAGAAATGGGAGAGTGAAAAAGATGATGGAGGAGGAAGAGGAGGAGGAGGAGGAGGAGGAAGAAACGGAATAACGTAGTAGAAGGGGAAATGTGAGGGGAGGGATCGGCAGAGAGGGGAAGTGAGGCATGGAAGAAGAGGGGAGAAATGAGAGAAAGGGGAAAATAAGGGAAGGAGGAGGGAAAGGGTAATTACAGAGGCTTGGGTGACCATTGGCACATCCAACACTTGACGTATTAAGATAGATCACCCCCACCCCCCTCCTCTCTCTCTCTCTCTCTCTCTCTCTCTCTCTCTCTCTCTCTCTCACACACACACACACACACACACACACACACACACACACACACACACACACACACACACACACACACACACACACACACACACACCACCCAAGCGTTAGGTTATAATTGGTCCATTTGAGAAGGGACGGAACTTTTGAAACAGGACCCTTGAAGAAGCAACAGTGTGATGGGTTGGGAAGGATGGGGGGAGGGATGGAAAGGGGGACTGGAATGGGAGAGAGGGAGGGGGAGGGGATGGGGGAGGACGGAAAAGGGAGGGGGGTGGGGATGGGGAAGGGATGAAATGGGGGTTGGAATGGGAGACAGGGAGGTTGGGGAGGGGATGGGGGAAGGGGGAAAAGAAGGTAGAGGCTGGAATGCGAGGGAAGGAGATGGGGCGGGGAGAGGGGAAGGGAGGAAAGAGAGGATGGCGGAATGGGAGAAATAAATAATAAAATAAATAAATAAATAAATAACTTTATTTCCACTAAGCAGTGGTTATTAATAAAGATACATGTTCCGATATATAGTAAGTACAGTACAATGAAAACATGAAAAATCAGTACATATGAAGACAAATTTAGAGCAAAATAAAATCTCAATTGGGATTTTTATCTTGCAAATGCATCCAAGGTATTTCAAGTCATAAAACATTTTTCTCTCCCATAAGAAAACACAGCAGCCTAGATCTGAATACTTGTAGGCTACTGGCGTTGGTTATTAAAGCAGGCAATTCATTCCAGAGCTTCGGGCCCTGTACAGCGAGTGACCTGGCACCAGTGCTAGTGTGGACTCTTGGTACATATAGGCTATTTTGTTGCCTGGTTACACTTCCAGTCACGTTATGCACAGAAGCAAAGGACATAAACCATTCAGGGTACACACCACGCAGTATCTTATACATAGTACAGTATGTATCAAATGCATGCTTTTGTTTAATATTTAGCCATCTTAACTCTTTCAGAACTGGAGAAACATGATCGTATTTCCTCATTCCACCTACAGCAACTTTAGCAGCAAAGTTCAATAGTTTCTGGGCACTGTGTATAAGAGTTCCGTTGGTTGTACCCCATATCCTAATACAATAATTAATCAAGCTCAATACAAGTGCTTGAATTATGATTATACGAGTCTGTTTCTGGAAATTGTCACTTAAACGATTTATATACATCAGTGTCCCAATGACTTTTTTATTTAACTCATTAATATGCACATCAAAGCTCATATACTTATCAATATAAAGACCTAAATTTTTAACATGACTACTAGGAGTGATGTTATTGCCATCAAACTTTACAGTTGCATTAGCAGGTATACGTGATAAAGAGTTGTCGATTTCCAATAAAAATACACTGAGTTTTATTTGGGTTAATCATGAGACCATTCCTAAGAAAATACTGATTAGCTTCGACAAGGGTTTCTTCAGAGTTAGTGATAAGATCCTCCAGATTATTTATAGTACCTGTATGAAGGAATTGTGTATCATCAGCATATTGTGTTAATATACAGTCATTTAAATAAGTTGATATGTCATTTACGTAGATATTGAATAAAAGTGGACCTAGAATTGAACCTTGTGGGACCCCGTAAGTTACATTCTGCTTTGTAGATACGACATCATTTAATCGAACAGACTGAGTTCTGTTACTAATGTAACTATTAATCCAAAACGAATCAATTTTTACCTTGGCACATTTATCTATGAGGATGTCATGGCTAACACTATCAAAAGCTTTAGAGAGGTCACACAAGGTTAACAGAGATATTTTCTTTTGGTCCATATTGTCATAAATTTCATCAGTTATAACAGTAAGAGCAGTCTCAGTAGAAAGCTTTGATCGGAAACCATGCTGAGTGTTAAATAAAAGTCTCTTTGTTTCTAAAAAGTTTAACAGTTGATTAGCAACTACCTTTTCTAATATTTTAGAAACAGTAGGTAATAGTGAGATGGGCCTATAATTATTAACATTGTTGATATCACCTGTTTTGAAGACGGGGACAACCAATGCGTGTTTCCATGTCGTAGGGAATATACCAGTTGTGATAGAGGTGTTAATGATACAAGTAAAACGCGATGAAGTAAAGTGCGTCGTTGATGAAGCGAAGTGATATGCCATCAGAGCCGTATGAACTACTTTCCTTGACACTTTTAACTGTAAGGACTATCGTATTGGTGTCCACAGGCTGAGGTCTAAAGTATTCATCTTCTGTAAGGCTTGTTAGAGGCATGTCAAATTGATTGTTAGCAAGGTTTTGTTGCATCTTATCATATGTAGATTTACCAACGTTTGTAAAAAATCTATTAAATTCTTCTGCTTTCTCATCTTTATTCTCAAAGTTCTGATTATTAGATTTTTTATTTTTTCCTGGAACAATTTCCCTGATGACCTTCCAAGTAGCAGCAGTATCACCTTTAGTACTGTTAAATTGATTATGATAATGTTCAGCCTTTGACTGGCTAATAAGGACCTTTACATTTTTCTTTTCGGTTTTATACTGCTGTTGCAATTCAGTATTATATCTATCAGTTTTTAGCTTTTTCTGAATGTAATTTCTATTCATAATAGCTTGACATATTTCATCATTAAACCACGGAGAGAAAGGTCTAGTAACATTTTTGGTAACTAACGGTGCACAGGTGTTCAGACATTCCGTAATAGTGTTAGTAAGTATGTCTACCTGCACATTTATGTCATCAGTAAAGAAAACCTGATTTAAAATATCACACTGCTGAAGTAAACAGGAACAAAGGGCATCACTATTATAGTTGCCAAGGTGACGAAAAGTTCTGGTAACAGGTGTGCGTTTTGGTTTGCTAATGTTCACTTTGGCAGATGGGGGAGGGGTGATGGATGGGGGTGAGGGAGAGGAAAGGGAAAAGGGAAAGGGTGAGGGGACGCACTGATGTGGGTTCCAGCACCACTGACTGCCACTGAGTTTGAGTAGTGGAGACTGACAAGAGTATACCTGTCTACAGCAATCATATCACCATACGTACACCATACCACTGCCTACCATAACCATTTCCTATCATTATCCTTCACCGTCTGCACAGTGTATCTGTCCTACTATCCTAACCTACACCACATCACTGTCAACTACCACTGTTCTGTCCTTCATAACTACTGTCTATAACCGCTATCTTCTTTTTTCATCGTCTGTCGTGTATCTGACCAACTCCTTAAGATTTTACCATTTATAAGATAGGAAGAGGAAGGGTGAAGAGAAAAATGAAAGGGAGAAGAAGGGAAAGGGAGGAGGAGGAGGAGGAGGAGGAGGAAAGAGGAAGGAAGAAGAAGAGGGAGAAGAAACAGAATCAAAATGCGTCCTCGGTCCTAAAGGGTAATAGAGAAATTCGTCACGTTATCAAAAGTAAAGAAAAAAAATAAAAATAAATAAAAATAGCACGTTCTCGAGGTTAAGTGGAAAAGAATATTGAAAAATTACAGACATGATCTCACTCCAAAGATGCCAAAAAAAGGAAAAGAAAAAAGAAAAAATAATAATTACGAAATATATATATAAAACTGAACATAAAAAAAAAAAATAACGAATATGGAAAAAAAGGCGCGAATGAAAAAAAAAATAATCACGAACATGACAAAAATGCGACAAAAAAATCTTTACGAATATGAAAAAAAGGCGACAGAAAAAAAAAAAAAAAATTACGGATATGAAAAAATGCGCCAAAAAATAATTACGAATATGAAAAAAAATTGGGCAAAAAAATCATTACGAATAAGAAAAAATTGCGATAATGAAAAGAAATTACGAATATGAAAAAAATGCGACAGTAAAAAAAAATCATTACAAATATGAAAACTATGCGCCTAAAAATAATTACGAATATGAAAAAAAATGCGATAATGAAAAAAAATTACGAATATGGAAAAAATGTTTAAAAAAAATCATTATGAATATGAAAAAATGCGCCTAAAATACTAAAGAATATGAAAAATGCGCCAAAAAAAACTTTACGAATCTGAAAAAATGCGACAGTAAAAAAAATCATAACTCAAAAAAATGCGCGAAAGAAAAATATTATCAAGAGGCTTCGATCCATCACTAGACAAAAGCGAATTCCTTCCGCATTCCATCCCTTCCCACGCAGATTTAAACCTTAGGCCTCCCTCGTTCATCCTGACAATAAACTGATGAGCCTAGAGCCCTTGTTCCGTTCATCCTAGGCTTAAAAAGGAGAAAATAATGGTACCTGAGCGAAAAATATTATCTAGTGAACGACAGTAAGTGAATTTATGCTTTGTTTTTCAGTGTCTTTCGTACGGGTGTCATTCTGTATCGGCCTTTTCTTACCTGAGCGAAAATTACTCCTGTGAACGTTCTTCCTGGAGAAAAAATACGCACCTGAGCGAAATCTATATCCTTAGTGAACGATAATTAGGGAATCTATGCCTTGGTTTTCATTGGTTTTCGTACGGCCGTCACTTTGTATCGGTTTTTCCTTACCTGGGCGAATACAACCTGTGAACGATGACTTCCGATTAAGGTCTTCCGTCCGTATATTTTCACTTTATTTCAATGACTTACAGACGATTTTACTCAATTTTGGAAGGGTTAGATACAGCTTTCATTAAGCCCTTCAGTACTATGACGCTCCTCAGCTGAATAAAATCGTCTGGTGAGCGAAAATAAGTGAGAAAAATACGAGTAAGTCTTGTTTTTCACCAGTTTTCGTATTGGTGTCATTTAGCATCGGTCACTCCTTTACCTGAGTCCCATTACCCCCCCACATCCCGTTTTCTTTTTCCCAGGTAGACTGTCACAGATCAACAAAGAGTGATAGATTTTAAAGGAATCTATTTTATCCTTGGCCTATTAATCACCTCCTGATGCATTTAGCCTTAATACGGAGAGAGAGAGAGAGAGAGAGAGAGAGAGAGAAAGTATAATGGTGTTAGATCCGTCTCATAAAGAATCGAGTACCCTTTAAAGGATCATGTCAGGCTGGTGGTGGTGATGATGATGATGGTAATGATGGTGATGATGATGATTATGCTTCTAGTGGTGGCTGTGGTGGTGAAGATGAGAGAGGGATGTTTGTAGTAGTGGTGGTGATGACAGTGGTGCGGTGGTGATGTCAGGGATTGCATGTTTTGGTGATGTTAGCGATGGTAAGAGCTATGGGCAGGTAATGATAAGAATCCGGTCGATATTACTCTTCGATATTATCCTTCAAGTGTAGAAACGAAGGAAGGATAACCAGTCTTTCGTTTATCTCCCTGCTGATAATAGCCTCCCTTCAGATTCTGACATTCGACAGACACCTACTCCCTGCGCGGTTAGTTTGGCGACCTGTGGCAGATTGTTTCGTTGTAGTAATCTAAGGAACCATAAAGACCCCTCCGAATCAGCCTCACCTCCACACTCTCACCTTTCAGTACTGGAATCTGAACTCCGCGCATCTATCGTGGGACCCAATTTTGTCAAAGAGATGATAGTACCGCTCAAGTTCTTCCTCGACCAAGTATTGAGAAGATTAGACCTTCAAATTAACACACACACACACACACACACACACACACACACACTACACCGTCCCTCAGCCTCTTCGTATCATGCACACAACCAATCATTCGACACTTCTATTCACCACCTCTCAGCGCCACTTTACCTGTGCCACAAGTCCTTACCCATCCTTCAGACAATATACCGTACACCCTATCCAACTACACACCTCAGCCTTGTACATACTAGTTATACACACTCCAGATTACGAGGGGGCGGCCAGGTAACATCAAACAGGTTGTGCTTGAGTAGGACATCAACAAAAATAACTCCAGTAATTCCACAGTACACAGCTCCGGGAAAAAAATGAATTCCCCGAGCTAGGCATCTAAGGCCATATAGCCCCGCTGGGTTACAGGAGGACGCTACCCCTCCCGGCGACGGTAGCCCGGGCGAGGCTCGAACTTACGACCTCCCGATCACAAGCTCAGCGCGCTACCACTGTGCTACCGCGCTACCACTGTGCTACTGCGCCCCCACACAGCTCCCGACCGACATTCATTTAGACTTGGAGAACATTAATTTATTTACACATACTCGCATACACACAATATATGATGAAATACGGGAAATAAGTATACATACTTTTAAGTATATGACTCTTCTTTTTGCAGCTAGTTGAAATGATCTAAGAATGTGTTTTGATGGTAAAAAGAGGAGGCTGAATTTTTGGAAGCTGTGAACGTATCTCTCTCTCTCTCTCTCTCTCTCTCTCTCTCTCTCTCTCTCTCTCTCTCAGGGTAGCCAGGGGGACTACAATGGAATCAGGACAATGCGCAAAGGCTACCGTCGTGCGCATAGTCCTTGGGTGCACTTGATTGATGATGTTCGAGAGAGAGAGAGAGAGAGAGAGAGAGAGACAGGCTTCAGAAGGACAATATTTAATATATATTGAAAACTTACACTATTTTCTCAGTACTCAAAATTTGCATGATTTGAGTAAAAAAAATATATATATTATTTGTTTTTTCGAAACTGCTTGATTAATTTTCTTTATTCAAAAACTGTGTTCAGAGAAATTATAAATCGGTTCATTATATTTGTCTTTAAAATTTGTATATATATTTTGACAATTCTGCGTTAAACTGAAACTTTTGAAACAGAGGGTAAGTAAAAAAAAAAAAAAATCGCATGCCATATCACACAACGAAAATTCTATCAATGCAGAGAAGTTCCATTTATATATTTTTTTATAAGCACTCAAAAGATCCGTGTGTTAAGAATTTCCAAAAGTGTGCATAATGAAGGAGTGAAGATTTCAATTTTGAGTGTGTTGTAGCCAATGCATGATCTGAGAGCCAACAAGCCTGGTGAAAATAAGAAATAAAACAGCTTATTATTATTTTTTCCCCATATATCGTTTGTTTTTCTGGTGCCATGGGAACCTGCATGATCCTTCTCCTGTATCAACAAACAGAGCTGCATTTTTTTAAAGTTGATGAGGAATCCATGAAGTTCGGATTGTATTTGAAGCAGCATGATTTTTGTTCCCTATTCTAAAAACGCATGACCAAAGTTTTCAAATGACTATAACTTTGGGTTTCTATTGGAACTGCCATTTTTAGTTCTGTATTCAAAATTTGTATTATTTCAGAATTTCCAAAATGGAGTAATCTAAAATTTGAATAATAATTTGCATAATTTTGTATTATGGACGGTATGACTGAAGGGACGATGGTGAAAACAAACATTCAGATTACACTGGATTAAAATATTCATATTTATTAAAGAATTTACATCCCAGGTAATAATAATAATAATAATAATAATAATAATAATGATAAGGTGGTGTTGAAGTCACGACCATAGCAATCACTGTTGACATCCCCCTCTCTCTGTTTACCTCCCGTCCACCAATCACGAGAAGGGATAATGAAAACAAAGTGTGCCAAGGGTGGAGCGTGACGTCATCAAGCTCAAGCCTTCCCATTGGCTACAGATAGTGACGTCATCAAATTCCCTCCCTCCTATTGGCTACATCTTCGGGGTCCCAAGATCAATCAGCCAATGACAGCTCAGCCAAGCGTAACTCCCGCCAAGAAGGAAAATATATCTGAGTTAGGAGGTACGAAAGATGCTAAATTCGACTCGTAAGTTTTAGAAATTGTGACTTGCGAAGATTATTATACACAAGGGCATCCAGGGGAACTTAGTAAATATTGAAAGTTATGCGTAAATTGTCATACTCGCTGCACAATCGCTCATTTTTTTAAGGCAACAATGAATGCTCTCAGACATGAAGGCTGACTTGGCGAAAAGATTGAAGATTAGGAATGTCAGAATTGAATATATTGGGAAAGTATGTGTGCTTCCTCTCTCTCTCTCTCTCTCTCTCACACACACACACACACACACAGGTTAGATCTCAGAAGAATTGACTTTTTTCCTCTAACATATAACCTCGTCATGGGGCAATAGGCCTCCCGTTTTCTGTACTTTCTATGTACTCTCTCTCTCTCTCTCTCTCTGGGACCATAAGATCTGTGCCGTCTGTGTATCTATGTAACCCCACGCAAATCTCTCCTTCTGTATTTCTGTGTGTTAGGATTAGGTCTTAGATTAGGGTTAAGGCCTGATCACCTCGTAGGGTGTGTGTGGTCTGTGTATCTATATAACACACACACACACACACACACACACACACACACACACTCTCTCTCTCTCTCTCTCTCTCTCTCTCTCTATTGTATCCGTATTATATCAGTGATGTATTATAGGTTCTTCTCTCTTATCCCCCTCTCTCTTTCTCTCTCTCTCTCTCTCTCTCTCTCTCTCTCTCTACGGGGTGATTGATCAGTGGGGATTACACCACTTGCGAGGCGGGAACAATGAGGTGGGTGGGGGGAGGGGAGGGGAGGGGGAAGGAGGGGGAAAGAGGGGAGACGGAGGAGAAGGAGGGAGAAAGAAAGGAGAGGGAGGAAGGAAAAAAGGAGAGAATAGCCTGGGTGGAAGAGATGGACAGAAGGAAGAGGGGAGACTGGGAGAGAAAAGGAATAAGGGGAAGGGAAGGAAGGGGAAGGAAGAAATGGAAATGAGGGGAAGAAAAGGTGGTTAAGGTAGGGTTGAGAGGAGAGAGGGGAGGGAAGAGAAGGAAGAGAAGGGAGGGGTCAGAGAAAATGAGGGGAGATGAAAGGGGAGGGAATGGGAGGATTGTGAGGGAGGAAGGGGAAAGGAAGAGGGAAGGAAGAGGAACTGAAGAGGAAAGAAGAGGAAGGGGAAAGGAAGAGATAGAAGGGGAAAGAATGAGGAGGGAAAGAAAGAGAAGAGAGAGAGGGAGAGGGATGTGGGGTGTAAGAGGGAAGGATAGTTAAGCTTAGGATGAGGGAAGGACGAGAGATGGGGAGGGATGGGGTGAGGATAGGGATGGGGGGACGGCGGTCAGCGATGGGAGGGGGAGGGATGGGGGTGAGGGGAGGGATGGGGGGAATGAGAGAGGGAGAGAGGGAGCAGAAAAGAAAGGAAACAGCAACAGGCCTAATAGCCTTATCGAGATTTTTTTCCATATACAGACGACCATGACAACGGTATCTAATTCTATAAGCAAAGGATAGGGATAGTAAGGCAGAAGATAGGGATAGTAAAAGCAGAAGATACGGATAGTAAAGCAGACAGGGATAGTAAAGGAAGGAAGCTCTCCCCACCCACCAAACCCTCCAGCCAAACCCGACAGGAAAAAAGTGAGAAGGACCGCCACGCAGCACAGAGAAAAGCCGCCAGGGAAACTTCATAGGAAAGACTGAAAAAAATAAAACACTGTACGCTAACTTAATTTTTCTAACCGATCCGAAAAAGACGAAAATTAGTCTGATTCTCGCATTACTATGGCCTTAGAGCTTGTACCTGGGGATTCGAAGGCAGGTAATTATCCAAGCGACTTCTATTTACCTTACTCTTGGGTGAGGGTGAGGGTAAGGATGAGAGTGAGGGTGAGGATGAGGGTAAGAGTGAGGGTGAGGGTGAGGATGAGGGTGAGGGTGAGGGTGAGGATGAGGGTAAGGGTAAGGGTGAGGGTGAGGATGAGGGTGAGGGTGAGTGTGAGGGTGAGGATGAGGGTAAGGGTGAGGGTGAGGATGAGGGTGAGGGTGAGGATGAGGGTAAGGGTGAGGGTGAGGATGAGGGTAAGGGTGAGGGTGAGGATGAGGATGAGGGTAAGGGTGAGGGTGAGGGTGAGGGTTATGAGGGATGAGGGTGACAGACGAAGTAGGAGTCAATGTGATGTGAAACTGGGGTGAAGGATGAGGACATAAGGGGTGGGGGAAGGTGGGGGGAGATGGGGGATAGGGTGAGGGGTCAAGGAGAGAGATAAAATAGGGAATATGAGGGTGAGGGGAGAAAGCTACGGGAGTGAGGGGAAAGGTGGTATGAGGTGAAAGATGAGGGAGGGGGAGGGAGAAAGGAGTTGAATGAGAGAAAGAGAAAGGAATATAAGGCTTAGGCAAGAGAGGATAAGGGGGATAAGAGGGAACAGGTGCTGGCGTGAGGAGGGGTGAGGGGAGAGGGATGAGGGGGAGTGATAAGGGGATAAAAAGGATAAGGTACTGGGGTGGGGAGGGAGTGAGAGGAGAGGATGAGGGGAGAGGGGATGAAGGGGAGAGGGGAGAGGGGTGAGGGGGGTGTTAACAATAGGGTGACAGAACCATTCACACCAAGGTAGATTAATCAAGTAATTGGCAGTGTCTAGTTGCTTCAGTAGAGAGAGGGAGAAGTGGAGGAGGGAGGGAGAGAAGGAGGGAGGAAGGAGTGGAGGAAGGGAGGAAAGAATGAAGTGGAGGAGGGAGGGATGAAGGAGAATAGCTGAGGAGAAGGAAGGAAGGAAGGATGCAAAGATGAAAATGGAAGGAGTGTGGAACTAAATGAAGGAGAAATAATGAGAGGGAAGGATGATTCGGAGGAAAGTGAGAGAAAGAGGGAGAGAGGGAGAAGACAGGAGGGGTGGGAGGAAAAGAAGGAGGGAGAGAGAGAAAGAGGGAGGGAAGGAAAGAGGGAGAAAGAGAAAGAGGGAGGGAGAAAAGAAGGGAGATTGAAAATGGGCTTGAGGGAGAAGGCACAAAGAGGGAGGGTGGTGTGAATAGGCGAGAACAAGAGAGGAAGAAGAACAATGTTATTAGCACGGGATAACGTGTGGGGAGGGAGGGAGGGGAGAGATAAGAGGGGAGGAAAGAGGGAGAGAGGGGGAGGGGAGGATGGAGGAGCTAGGAAGAGGGAAGTAGGGAAAAAGAAACGAATGAGAGGGACGAGTGGGAAGGGAGACGTAAATAAATAAATAAATAGAGAGAGAGAGAGAGAGCAAAAAGGAAAACAACAGCAACATAAGTATTGGTCTTTTTTTATAGTGACGGTAATAACTAGAGTATTTTACCAGTTAAAGACAAGGATAACAAAGTATCACGTCTCACCAAGAAAAATCTGTCAGGGAAATTTTATAATAAAGGATGAAGAGAAACACTTAGCTTTATGTGGCTGGAAACGTGTGTCTAATTTATATCATTCCACTTAATTCCACTTCACTTTCCTTCACTCCACCCTTCTTCACTGCACCCTACTCCACCCTCCCTCACTCCACCGCACTCCACACTCCCTCATTCCACTCCACACTCCTTCCTCTTCTCCTCAGTTATGACTCAGCTGCATCCCTTTCTTCCTTGCATGCCGATAGGTACAAGTTGTCAGGATCAATTTGTCAGTCTTTCATGGTATGTGGATTTGAGGTGGAGAGGTGGGTATTCTCTCTCTCTCTCCCTCTCTCTCTCTCACATCCACCTGACTGCCCCCGTTCACAACACCAGGCCAATATACCGACATACAGCAAACACGCTGCTCCAAACCGTTATTACAGTCGCCATCTTCTGCTACACTGACGATGATTTTTAGCCACTACAAGCCGCCCTCCCTCCATCCCCCCTTCCCCTCTGTTACCTCTCCGTCTCCCTTTCCTCTCCCTCCCTCCCTTCTCCATCCCCCACTCCCTCTTCTTCCTAATATCTTTTCACTTTCTATATACTCATCTCTCTATATGAAGATTTTTATTTCACCCTCTCTCTCTCTCCCTTAATTTCTTTTTTCTCTATCTCTTATTCCTTTTCCTCTTCCATCTCCCCTTCCTCCTTTCTCCCCCTTTCTTTTCCCTTCTTTCCTTTCATTTTCCTTCTCTTCCTCTTCAGGTTTTCCACCATTCTCTCTCCTCTCTCCCTTCGTATTTTTTTTTCTCTCTCTCCTTCCATCCTGTCCTCTCTCCCTCCCTCTTTTACCACTCCCTTCCTCAATCTCCCTCTCCCTTCCTACTTTTATCTCTTTCTTCTCTCCTTCTCTTTTATTCTCTCTCCCCTTTCCTTTCTCCCTTCCCCCTTTCACTCCTCGTTCTTCCCTTCCCTTTATTCCTTTTCTCTCTCCTCCCTCCCTTCATCTATCTACGTCTTCTTCCCTCCTTCCATTTCTTTCCCTCCCTTTGGCTAAAACTCCCTCCCTTCCCCATCATTTCCTTCATGTCCCCATCCCTCTCTTCCATCTCTCACATCCTTCTTTCTCTCCCTTCTCTCCCTACCTCCATCTCCTTCCCATCTTTCTCCTCTTCCTCCCTCCCTCTTTCTCCTCCTTTTCTCTCCCTCCCTCCCTCTTTCTCCCACCTTTCCATCTCTCTCCTCCTTTTTCTCACTCCTCTTTCCTTTCCTCTTTTTACCCTCCCTCTCCTTCCCTATTTCTCTCAACCCTCACTCTCTTCTCCCTTCCCTTCCCCCTCCCTTCTCCCCTCCCTCCCTTCCCCTGCAGCCCCTTGCGGTGCCTAATCCCCTCCCCGTCGGCCACAATCACAGCATCCCTAATCAACAATCGCAACTTCGAATCTCGCCCGCAGGTGCTCGCACCGCCCGGCTGTGTGTGTGTGAAAAGGCACAGAATATCAGTTCGGAGTTGATGGTGCAGTGGTTAGCATCTTTATCTCGTAACTGAAAGGACCCGAGATCGATTCATGGGCTGGTTAGACTACTGGATCTATCTGGTATAATCTTTAATTTCCAAACTGCCCTCTTACGGTTTCTATCCTTCTATCTGTGCCTTCATCTCTAGCTTCCTTTCTGGTCGTTCTATAGCCGTTGTTGTCGACGGCCATCGTTCTTCTCCTAGAGCTGTCAATAGTGGTGTTCCTCAGGGCTCTGTCCTATCACCAAACCTCTTCCTTCTATTCATCAATGACTTTCTAAGTTGTACATCTAACCCTATCCACTCATACGCTGATGACTCCACCCTTCACCTTTCCATTCGCTTCCCACAGCGTCCATCTCTGCAGTTACTTCAACAAACATGAGATGAGGCTATGGCACACCTAATGTCTGACTTGCCTCATATCTCTGACTGGGGTAAAAGTAATCTTCGTATTTTTACTGCTTCAGAAACTCAGTTCTTACATCTTTCAACCCGTCAAAATCTTCCACAGGAGTACCCTTTAATTTTTAACAATATCCAACCCAATCCTGCACCATCTTTAAACATACTTGGGGTTTCGTTCTTTAGGGATTTACCTTGGAAAGATCATACTACTTCACTTGTAAAATCTGCTTCAGGAGATTAGGTTTGCTAGGATGACTCCGTGCCTTCTTTACCCCTGCACAGCTGTTGACTTTATACAGGGACTGTATTCGCCCCTGTGCAGAGTACAGCTCTAATGTGTGAGGAGGTTCCCCACATATAGCTTTTTTCACTACCATCAGATCTAATTCACTTTTACTAACGACGGACGATTTTCCTCAGCTCAAGAGCAACCCCTCCTACTGAAAGTGTTTACAAAGCCCTT
This sequence comes from Coenobita brevimanus, assembly GCF_032717465.1. NCBI lineage: Eukaryota > Metazoa > Arthropoda > Malacostraca > Decapoda > Coenobitidae > Coenobita > Coenobita brevimanus. The sequence goes on from NC_136972.1 coordinate 24,017,786, forward strand.
CCCCACCATACTCGCCCTTGGGTATTTTATTTAAGCAAAGCTCAGATGATTTTATTCAGCTGAGAAATTCCTGGTTGTCACCTTCTTTGAATCCAGTGACGCCAGTATCCTCTTCCTGCATCCAGACGATTTTTTCTAAGCTTCAGTGGGGTTATTGAAGGCTATGTCTAACCCCCCAGTACCAGGACTGAAAGCTATCTTGTCTCGTCTTAGCTGGAATGGAATACTGGGGTTGCTTTGACTATGGGACGGCTGATTTGTGTTTGGATTCGTGTATTGGCTATCTCCCTCCCTCCCTCCCTCCCTCTCTCTCTCTCTCTCTCTCTCTCTCTCTCTCTCTCTCTCTCACTTCACCCCCACGTTAAGACTCTCCTCCTCTTTTATTTTGTCGGATCCTCGGCCTCATGTTTGATCCCCCATATCAAGTTTGCGAGTGAGATAAGCCAAGGTGATAAGAGGGCTATCAATGGACACCTCCCCCTTCAACCCCCCCCTCTCTCTCTCTCTCTCTCTCACTCTCTCTCTCTCTCTCTCTCTCTCTCTACTCTGTCTCCCACTTCTTCTTCCTTCTCTCTCGACACCCCATTCCCCTTCATCTCCTTCAACTCCCTCTTTCCCCAATTACCCCTCCCTCTCTTCACCTCCCCTCCCTCTTCTCCCCTCCTCCCTCCCCCCTCTCTCCCTTCTCTCTCCACCTCCTCAATCCCTCCTTTCTCTATGCTCTACTCAAGTGGAAAGAGTGTGCAAGTATCTTTCTCTCTGTGTTGCCGATAGAGTTTAGTGACATTGGTTCCTGGGACAAGAGGGATTACGGCCGAAATTTGAATGCAGGTGTTGGCTGGACCCCACTTCGGCAGATGTTAAAGAGGAAGGGAAGAGGAAGAGTACATAGGAGATACAGAAAGAAGAGGCCTCCGAAATTTTCTGCCTGAATACACTTCCTATTCTGCATAAAATATTCGTAAAGATCTTAGTTACATGTGAAAAAAATAAAATAAAAACGAAGGAGGTGTGCTACTAAAATTCGGCAGAGAGAGAGAGAGAGAGAGAGAGAGAGAGAGAGAGAGAGAGAAACTGCCATGATTGCAAAAAAAAAAAAAAAGGAGACATAAATAATATACCGGTACATAGAAAAAAAAAAAAACATTCAGGAAGCGCAACATCCACGCCTTTCGGTCAGTCTAAAGGTCCGTTCACACAAGCAGCGGGCACCTATAATTATAAAGCACTGTAGTGAAAGCAAAAAATGTTGGTAAATATTATGCATAAACGATGAAATGAAGTACCATCCCCTCATCTGATTAACTGCTTATAGGGACATTCATTTGTATGTTTCTATACTGATGAGCAATGTACTTGGATGTGACAGGTGGACACTGATTGGATTCTCTCTCTCTCTCTCTCACAGGTGGTTAGTGGGAAGAGAAGAGGATTAAAGAAGAGGCAGTAGATGAGACAGAGGATAGTGTTTGAGTGTAGTGTGTGTGTGTGTGTGTGTGTGTGTGTGTGTGTGTGTGTGTGTGTGTGTGTGTGTGTGAGAGGGGGGGGGATGTGTGCGATAGGGCTAGGACAGTCTACCAAAGCCGCAATAAGGCAGAAAATTATCCCGGATCTGAATAATTCGCAACTCGACCGTAAACACGTCCATATATTCGAATCCCCGCCTCCCTTCCCCTTTATTTGACCGGGGACTCCGCTACGAAACCCGCCACTGTAATAATTCGCAATAATTTCCTGTTGATAATTTTGCAGGCCTGATAACCGAAGTAATATGATCCTGATAATTGTAATAATCATAATAATCGAAGTAATTTGCGATACTGATAATTTTAATGATCTATGACTGATAACTTGGGTGTGATAATCGTAATAATTCATAACTGATAATTTTGCAGGCCTGACAATCGATGTAATTTGTGATACTGATAATTCTTGTAATCTTCAAAATCTTAGGCTGATAATTTGGCAGGGGTGATAATAAAAATAATGTAATAATCGTAATAATTCCCAGTTGATTATTTTGTAGGCTCGATAATCGAAGTAATTTGTGATACTGATAACTTTAATAATCTCCAGCTGATAATTTGAAAGGGTGAAAATAAAACTGTGATAATCGTAATAATTTTAGCAGATAATTTTTACGTACGATAAGAGAAACAATAATAATCTGTAACTGATAATTTTTAGGATATAATGAACGAAATAATCTGAAATAATCGCACTTAAATCTGATTATTTATTGGTGTGATAATCGAAATAATCTGATAATCGTAATAATCCATAACTGATAACTTCGTAGGTGTGATGAACGTAATAATTTGCTACGGATAATTCTAATCTGTGGGTGATAATTTTAATAAGGTCAACCTAAGTACTTTTCACACGATTTTGGCCAGACACGGTGGAAGGGTTGAGGATCAGCCGTGTTCAAATTCGATTTTAAGGTCAAGGGGTCACGGGGCAAGATTAAGGGTCAACCGAGGAACAAAAGATTCGATTTTGAGGTCGAGGGGTCACAGGGCAAGCAATTCTGATCCGATTCGGACGAAATTCGGTGGAAAGATTAGAGGTCAGGCAAGGATTAAGTAATTAAATTATTAGAACAATCAATGGAAGGTCAAGGTCCCTCAGCCAGGTCAATGGTTAAGCTCCGGGGTCGACTCTGGGATGATGTACTCTCAGAATGCTCCTAGTAGTAAAGTATATTTCACTGCTATAAAAAAAAAAAATACATGACTACCGTAGTTGGTTGCCATGCGAAATACAGTAGGAGAAATACAGCCCATAAATCCACCACTACTGTATTTCGTTGCCATGGGTGAGAAATACAATAGGAGAAATACAGCCCTAGGCGAGAAATACAGTAGGAGAAATACAGCCCATAAATCTACCACTACTGTATTTCGTTGCCAAGTGAGAGAAATACAGGAGGAAAAATACAGCTCCATAAATCCACGCTGTATCGTAGTGCATCATACATTACCCCTGATGAGGCTTGGTAATTAGGTAAAATAACTGACGCGGGAAAAGTGTTACGTTGCAGCGAATTGATGTGGAATTAGCAGAACCGCCTGAAAGCTAAATTGAGCCTAATGGAAGGGTTGAGGCAGCGTGTTCTCTTGCAATCTATCCTAGGAAATTTGCAGGTAAGTGGTATGAGTGGAGGTGGAGGAGAGGCAAGATGAACACCGTGGGAATGACAATTATCGCGTTCTAAAATTCAATTAGTTTCTTGGGTTTGAGTGTGTGTGTGTGTGTGTGTGTGTGTGTGTGTGTGTGTGTGTGTGTGTGTGTGTGTGTGTGTGTGTGTGTGTGTGTGTGTGTGTGTGTGTGTGTGTGGGGCTTAATCACAATGGTTATTTCGTCTTGTAACATTTGTGTACCAATTCACTGCATCTGTAAGAAAACGAGAGAGAGAGAGAGAGAGAGAGAAAGAGAGAGAGAGAGAAAGAGAGAGAGAGAATTAAGTGCATGAGGACCGCAAACATACCCCTTACAAAGAATTTAAAAAAAATAACAATTGTACACACAATAATAATAATAATAATAATAATCATAATAGTAATAATAATAATGATAATAATAATAATAATAATAATAATAATATAGTCGTGTGGGAAGTTGTCACGAGTGGTAAAATATTGGAAATAAGTTTTTATGAAATTTAAAAACAATAAACTGATTTTTACTTTAGAAATTGTGATTATATCTGTCCTGCAAGCCTTAGTATCATACCCACGGGTGTGTGGGTACGTGCTGTGAGGAATGGGTGGAAGGGTGGAGGGTGGAGTCATCAGTATGTGGGTGGACAGGATAGATTTGCTGTTCAGAAGTCCATTGATAAACAGGAGACAGCTTGGAGGAAAGAGAGGATCCTGCACGCCCCTACTGAGAGATCTAGGAGGAAAAAAGCTGTTGTTTATAATTGCAAAGACAGAACGGCCGGTGAGGAAATTTGATATGAAGGTAAAGACGAAGCGACGGAAATAGTAGGCAGTGTGTGAGGTGATAGTGAGGAAGGTGTGGATGAGGAAGTATCAAGTAGGTAAGGGTAAGGGTGAGGATTAGGGTGATGATGAGGGTGCGAGGATGTGAGGTAAAGGTATGGGTGAGGATCAGGGTGTGAGATGAGGCTGAGGGTGTCTGACTGAGGGTATGAGGTAAGGGTGAGGGAGAGAGATGAGTGAGGGGGTGTATACCTATCATGTCACCGATATGTGGCAAGTTAAATCCGTAGACTTTATCACAAGCCCCAGTCCCTTCCCCTAAAAATTGTTTAAATGATATACAATAACTGGATACATAAAATCAATAATGTCTCCTTTTAAGCACAAGTAGCTGCCTTTCTGCCCTAAATTACTTATAGGTATCTACGTATTTCATGGTAATTAACCCTTTTACTGCCTCCCTTGTGTCCCTCACCCTGCCTCCCTTCTCGAAATAAATAAATAAAATCGTATGTACAAAGCAAGAAAAAGCTATGCAGTGTCACAGTCCTGGAGGGGCTTATGAAGATCTCTCGTACTGAAGGGGTCAATGAAGGCTGACTCAAACCCCTTCAGTTCGTAAAATGGAGAGAAAAAGAAAAAAGGAGAAAGAAAGAAAGAAAGAAATGAAAAAGGAAAAAGAAATAGCTCATTTATATACACAGAATGAAACTGTTCAGAAAAAGCGAGATTTATTATTATATATAGTTTTTTTGTGGCCCCAGGTTCATCTAAAACGCGAACCCGGTGGACTACAGGCTGAAGTTGCCCTCCTCCTACAGGCTGCCGTCCTCCTTTCTGGGGATAGGAAGGGAGTTGAGGGACGTTTGAAGATAGGGGAGATGAGGAACGTTTGTCGCTGGGGATAGGGAGGGAGTTGAGGAACGTTTGCAGCTGGGGATCGGGAACATGAGGAACGTTTGCAGCTGGGGATTGGGAGGGAGTTGAGGAACGTTTGTCGCTGGGGATAGGAAGGGAGTTGAGGAACGTTTGCGGCTGGGGATAGGGAGGTGAGGAACGTTTGTCACTGGGGATAGGGAAGATGAGGAACGTTTGTCGCTAGGGATGGGGAGGGAGTTGAGGAACGTTTGTCGCTGGGGATAGGGTGGGAAATAAGGAACGTTTGCGGCTGGGGATAGGGAGGTGAGGAACGTTTGTGGCTGGGGATAGGGAGGTGAGGAACGTTTGTGGCTGGGGATAGGGAGGTGAGGAACGTTTGTGGCTGGGGATAGGGAGGTGAGGAACGTTTGTGGCTGGGGATAAGGAGGTGAGGAACGTTTGCGACTGGGGATAGGGACGTGAGGAACGTTTGTCGCCGGGGATAGGGAGGGAAATCAGGAACGTTTGTCGCTGGGGATAGGGAGGGAGGTGAGGAACGTTTGCGCCTGGAGACAGGGAGGTGAGGAACGTTTGTCGCTGGGGATAGGGAGGGAGTTGAGGGACGTTTGTACACCCAGGCAGTGCAGCCGCCTAATTATGGTGCCACCAGGTGAAGGCGCACCCCTTTAGCAACCAAAATAAAACCTAAAAGACGTGTTTACATATGCAAGGCGTGATTAACGGCGGGGGAGTCTGTGGATATTTTGAAT
>NC_136972.1:24025860-24040860 GCF_032717465.1 Coenobita brevimanus
ATGTGTGCTGGTGTGTGTATTTCTGTGTATGTATGTATGCTTGTATATATGTATGTATGCTTGTATGTATGTATGTATGTATGTTTGTATGTATGTATGTATATTCATTAGCATCATCATTCTGACCTCTTCTGGATGGGGTGCTACTACTACTGCTACTACTACTACTACTATTACTACTACTACCACTGCTACTACTACTACTACTACTGCTATTATTATTATTATTACTGTTGGGTATTTTTCTCAATGGATGCACTTCACATTATCTGCAAGAGAGAGAGAGAGAGAGAGAGAGAGAGAGAGAGAGAGAGAGAGAGAGAATAAAAACGCAACTTTTTCCCATGAACTTACATTCCCACATACGCTTCAGTAACCCACAATTAACGCACACACACACACACACACACACACACACACGTTATTATGCCTGACCCGTTACGTATATAAATCAAATCATTGAGGATACGCGAAAATCGCCGTTATCCACTGCGTATATACGGCATCAATTAGGGTCATTATGTGGTTATTTATTTCAGCATCATCTTCATCATTATTACTACCTTCAATCTTTGTGGTTATTCTGTATATCATCATCATCATCTTTTTTTCATTCTCTATTCTTAATTAATTTTATCTTCATCATTATCGTCATCTTCATCATCATCATCATCTTTTTTTCCTCTTTCTTCTTAGTTAACATTATCTTGATCATCATCATCATCATCATTATCGTCGTCATCATGTTCATTATCTTTTTCCTTCTTTGTCTGCCTCTTTTCATTCTTAATTTATTTTCATTTCTCCATAAAAAATTTCATCTACTACAACTGTTACTACTACTGCCACTATCACCACAACCACCACCACTACCACTACTACTACTTCTTTTTCTAGCCATCAAACTATCTATCTGTCTAGCCATCAATCTATCTATCTCGTAATTTATCTATGTCTATCAGTCTATCACTCAGTTATACCCATCCATCACCCTCTTTGCCTACCTGTCATTCTGTCTCCCTGTCTATCATTCTGTCTTTCTTTTTCTTTCTTTCTGTTCACTATACATTAATAATCTGTCCGTCCTCGGCCTCCTTCCCCGCATTCTCCCATCATTATATTTACTACACACAAACACACACTTTAACCCAAAGAATATTACATCTCGATCTCAGGCTTCATCCACTTCTCCAAACAATGTACATTCTCTCTCTCTCTCTCTCTCTCTCTCTCTCCCTCTCTCTCTCTCTTTATTTTCCCACCCTTAGCCAGATAACGCTTTCACTAATACTCTGTCATTAACATCACTCTGACTCCCGTTCTCATACATATACCCCTCCCATAACACCTGTGCCTACTCTCTCTCTCTCTCTCCTTTCTACTGTCCCCCTTCATCTCCCCTTGCATTCCTTTCCTCTTTTAATGTGCCTGTCTCTGTCCCCCCACTTCTCTCTATCTCTGTCTGTCTGTCTGTCTCTCTCTCTCTCTCTCTCTCTCTCTCTCTCTCTCTCTCTCTCCCCCATAGCAAGACTAGACCAAAGGATGTCAGCAATTGAGGAGGAATTTCGTGGAAACCAACGACAAACTAATCCAGAAACTGTAAGTATCCCAGTACAACCTAATGAAAAAACTCTCCTACTGGGTGACACTAACCTCTCCCAGGTAATATCCTCTGACCTCCATATAACTTCTCATATAAGAACACTGGAGGGAGCCACTATTGATTTCATGAAGTGCTGAGTGGCCGAGAAATTAAACTGGATTCCTAAAAGTTGCATAATTAAAAATGCCTCTCCTGAAAAATTATAGATGATATAGGCTCTTTGGTGAGTGAATTAAAAAGGAAAAACGAAATGATGAATATATACATATGCCAGCTTGTGCCCAGCCTACAGTCAGATCTTTTACAGGCTAAAATAAATTATGTGAATGACCACATTCTAAAGTGGAGTGAAACAAACTGTATACCAACCATACAGACTGATCTTGCATTTAGACTGGGCACTGGTGAGGTTGATGATATGTGCTATTAAGCAAATGATATTCATCCAGGCTCAATCCTAAATAGACTAGGAGCAGTACGACTTTTATCAACTATTGCCAAACAGTGTGGTGATTTCAACCTATGTTCTGAATGGGAAAAAGTTAAAACTGATTTGGATTACCATCACAGGAAGACCATTTTTAAGGATCCCCACAGAACCCATTCTCTATATGTTGGTAGAAGCTCAATGGACCCGAACCGCAGCCACCCTACAGGGACCCGCACCTACACTGATGCCCTGGGGAGACAGACGAGAGGGACAGACACACGCCACTTCTACGTGGATCCACATCATGAAGAACACAACCAGTCATACGAAGCAAATAACTGGCAGAGGACATATGTGGAAAGAAACAGTACCAGAAATAACCGTGCTGTAAGTAATCACTCAAGCTATGCACATAATGTAACACATAATTCTAGGAAAACTGGTTGTTTCAACTGTGGAGAATTCAATCACAGACAGTCAACCTGCAGATATGACCATAAACTTGTATGTGGTAACTGCCACGCCCTGGGCCATAAGAGCCGACTATGTAGATATTACAACACATAGGGGTTTGGCGAAGAAGAAACAGCCGGTGGGACTCCCTCAGTAACTAAAAAGGATTTTCTAATTATTGAACATATTAATGCTCAGTCATTACTATCAAATCTTGATGAAATTAAGTTACTCATGCATGAAAGAAATGTTGATATTTTGTGTGTGAGCGAAACCTGGCTTCTTCCCATCACCCCGAATGAGTTTGTAGATATTCCTAACTATAAGATTTTTAGACATGACAATGGTCGTGGTGCTGGTGTCTGTATCTATGTTAAAGACACTTTAAGTTCCACTGTACTTGATGTAAATACTCCAAAACAACCTGGAATCGAGGATATTTGGCTAACTGTACAGTGTCGTAAGTTGCCTTCTGTTATTGTTGGTTGTGTGTACAGACACCCTAAAGCGACTGTTTTATCCTTTGATTATATTCAGGAGATCTTTAGACTAATGTTTCTGCGGAAGAAGATCATTTTCATTCTTGGCGATTTTAATGATGACCTTCTCTCAGCTGGAAGTAAGCTTAGGCATATTATCAAAAACAATAAATTAACTCAAATAATTGATAAACCAACTAGGGTTACACCTACATCAGCCACTCTACTCGATGTAATTATAACTAATAAACCTGACATCATAATCTCACATGATGTAGTACCTCATATCATTGCAGATCATGACCTGATTACTGCCAAAGTGAACATTAGCAAACCAAAACGCACACCTGTTACCAGAACTTTTCGTCACCTTGGCAACTATAATAGTGATGCCCTTTGTTCCTGTTTACTTCAGCAGTGTGATATCTTAAATCAGGTTTTCTTTACTGATGACATAAATGTGCAGGTAGACATACTTACTAACACTATTACGGAATGTCTAAACACCTGTGCACCGTTAGTTACCAAAAATGTTACTAGACCTTTCTCTCCGTGGTTTAATGATGAAATATGTCAAGCTATTATGAATAGAAATTACATTCAGAAAAAGCTAAAAACTGATAGATATAATACTGAATTGCAATAGCAGTATAAAACCGAAAAGAAAAATGTAAAGGTCCTTATTAGCCAGTCAAAGGCTGAACATTATCATAATCAATTTAACAGTACTAAAGGTGATACTGCTGCTACTTGGAAGGTCATCAGGGAAATTGTTCCAGGAAAGAATAAAAAATCTAATCATCAGAACTTTGAGAATAAAGATGAGAAAGCAGAAGAATTTAAAAGATTTTTTACAAACGTTGGTAAATCTACATATGATAAGACGCAACAAAACCTTGCTAACAATCAATTTGACATGCCTCTAACAAGCCTTACAGAAAATGAATACTTTAGACCTCAGCCTGTGGACACCAATACGATAGTCCTTACAGTTAAAAGTGTCAAGGAAAGTAGTTCATACGGCTCTGATGGCATATCTCTTCACTTCATCAAAGACGCACTCTACGTCATCGCGTTTTACTTAACTTGTATCGTTAACACCTCTATCACAACTGGTATATTCCCTACGACATGGAAACACGCATTGGTTGTCCCCGTCTTCAAAACAGGTGATATCAACAATGTTAATAATTATAGGCCCATCTCACTATTACCTACTGTTTCTAAAATATTAGAAAAGGTAGTTGCTAATCAACTGTTAAACTTTTTAGAAACAAAGAGACTTTTATCTAACACTCAGCATGGTTTCCGATCAAAGCTTTCTACTGAGACTGCTCTTACTGTTATAACTGATGAAACTGATGACAATATGGACCAAAAGAAAATATCTCTGTTAACCTTGTGTGACCTCTCTAAAGCTTTTGATAGTGTTAGCCATGACATCCTCATAGATAAATGTGCCAAGGTAAAAACTGATTCGTTTTGGATTAATAGTTACATTAGTAACAGAACTCAGTCTGTTCGATTAAATGATGTCGTATCTACAAAGCAGAATGTAACTTACGGGGTCCCACAAGGTTCAATTCTAGGTCCATTTTTATTCAATATCTACGTAAATGACATATCAACTTATTTAAATGACTGTATATTAACACAATATGCAGATGATACACAATTCCTTCATACAGGTACTATAAATAATCTGGAGGATCTTATCACTAACTCTGAAGAAACCCTTGTCGAAGCTAATCAGTATTTTCTTAGGAATGGTCTCATGATTAACCCAAATAAAACTCAGTGTATTTTTATTGGAAATCGACAACTCTTTATCACGTATACCTGCTAATACAACTATAAAGTTTGATGGCAATAACATCACTCCTAGTAGTCATGTTAAAAATTTAGGTCTTTATATTGATAAGTATATGAGCTTTGATGTGCATATTAATGAGTTAAATAAAAAAGTCATGGGGACACTGATGTATATAAATCGTTTAAGTGACAATTTCCAGAAACAGACTCGTATAATCATAATTCAAGCTCTTGTGTTGCGCTTGATTAATTATTGTATTAGGATATGGGGTACAACCAACGGAACTCTTATACACAGTGCCCAGAAACTATTGAACTTTGCTGCTAAAGTTGCTGTAGGTGGAATGAGGAAATACGATCATGTTTCTCCAGTCCTGAAAGAGTTAAGATGGCTAAATATTAAACAAAAGCATGCATTTGATACGTACTGTACTATGTATAAGATACTGCGTGGTGTGTACCCTGAATGGTTTATGTCCTTTGCTTCTGTGCATAACGTGACTGGAAGTGTAACCAGACAACAAAATAGCCTATATGTACCAAGAGTCCACACTAGCACTGGTGCCAGGTCACTCGCTGTACAGGGCCCGAAGCTCTGGAATGAATTGCCTGCTTTAATAACCAACGCCAGTAGCCTACCAGTACTCAAATCTAGGCTGCTGTGTTTTCTTAAGGGAGAGAACAAAGTTTTATGACTTGAAATACCTTGGATGCATTTGCAAGATAAAAATCCCAATTGAGATTTTATTTTGCTCTAAATTTGTCTTCATATGTACTGATTTTTCATGTTTTCATTGTACTGTACTTACTATATATCGGAACATGTATCTTTATTAATAACCACTGCTTAGTGGAAATAAAGTTATTTATTTTTTATTTTATTTTTTACTCTCTCTCTCTCTCTTTTCCTGCTATCGATTTAAGACAGATGCACATGGACATTTGTGTACCTAGCCCCTTACACGTGTTGCTGGGGTGTGTGTACGTGTGCGTGTGTATGTGTATTTAAGTCTATAGGGTGTGTGTGTGTGTGTGTGTGTGTGTGTGTGTGTGTGTGTGTGTGTGTGTGTGTGTGTGTTTAGTGAAGAGGTATGTGTTCCTAAGCCTGTAGTATATCTGTGTATGTGTGCATGTACATGTGTGTGTAGTGTATATATGAACTCGTATATGTATGTGCGTGTGTGTGTGTACATGTGTGTGTGTGTGGGGGGGGGAAAGGTACGAGTATGTGCACTAAACTCTATAGCACCATATATGTTTGTGCCTGTAAATATATGCACATGTGTGTGTATGTGTGTCTCCGTGTACGTATAGGGGTGAGGGGTGAGTGGGGGGTGGGGCAGGGTAGCATCTGGATATATCCGTTATAATTACACCCTAATGTACTCTCCAGGATGAAAGGGAAGAATAATTTAGCCCAGATAATTGCTGTTATTATAATCGAACACACTTACCACTAAAAATATCCTACACTGATCAAACCAAGAAAGTCTACCTGCAACATACCGTAACCTCGATTGGTCTACCTGGTACTGAGATTAATTTGGCCGAAAAGGCTTAATCTCACTTATCTCAACCCACAGATTAGCCAAACTTGTGGACATACCCTGATCTTTCTTGTCTCCATACATATCCAACGTCATTTGTAATACACAATGATCTTTCCTGTTCTTTCATACAAACCCTAACATCACCTAGACAAACACTGATCATTCCTTACACCCACACCCACACACCCACACCCACACCCACACACATCCACACCTCACTTCCCCCCATACCCTAACATCACCTAGACAAACACTGATCATACCTTACACACACACACACCCACCCACCCACACCCACCCACAAACATCCACACATCCACACCTCACTTCACCCCCCACCCACCCATACACCTCAGCGACCCTAACACTTTCGCTTGTCCTCCTTATCCTATGGCTTAGTTTAGGTCCCCAGGTTCCATTTTATACCATGCCCAGCCTCGGCTATCCAGGCACTTCATTCCCTCCACATCCTCCCCATTTATCCTTCCAAATTTAATTACACTCTAGGGATCAACTCTCTTTCACACCTGCCCATACTCTCTCTCCACCTCTAACTCTACCTCCACCACCAGTAACTCTAGCTCTAATTTGGCAGGGACTATAAACTCTAATTCTTTATGCTCTGTCTCTATAGTAAATTTTAATACCTAGTTCTTTGTGAAAATTTATAAGGAAGAAATACGAGATCAGATAAAAAATAAATAAGCGATGATTACCTTACCTAAGCCTACAGAAATCCAGAATATTCAAAGCCTAGTGACCTGCTTACGCCCTTGACAGATTTCAGTGAGCGAATTAACCTCCAGCCGCCTCTTAGAGATTCAGAATTAAGCGTACAGTAACTAACCTTCACCCAGTCGCCGTAGACCACTTGACCACCAGGCGCGTCACATTCAGTCCAGTAGAGTTCTGGAAATTAAGTACATTTAGTTTGTGGGAAGACTTATGTAGATAGCTCTGGAACACACACACACACACACACACACACACACACACACACACACACACACTACATATTGACCCATGAACATTTACATATATTCACATGCATTTCTCTCTCTCTCTCTCTCTCTCTCTCTCTCTCTCTCACACACACACACACACACACACACACAAATTTTAACATACACATTCACATATATACATCAACTCCCCCCCCCTCTCTCTCTCTCATCCAGTACATTCTGCATTACATCTCGTACACCCACTCAGCACATTACATAATCCTCCCATATATTGCCATGTCGCTCGTCCTTTCAACTTTATAATAGTGATGTGACATTTGCTTAAGTTCCCCCCTCACTGTGACCCATTTTTTAGGTATGGATAATTTCGTAATGCCTCTCCTTTAGCAACTTATCCTGGTTGCTTTAGGGTGCTCCGTAATGTCAGTTCCTAAGCGATTTATTTTGCCGATCCTCCTATAAGTCTCTATGGGCAGTCTTCTCGTAGCTGTGGGATATTCTAGTGCAAACTATATACACAAAATAAATAAAGGAAAAAATAAATCGCTATGGAAAATGTATGAAGAGAAAAACATTTGAAAAAAATCGCTAAGAAACACGTACCGCGGTGAAAAAAAATCGCTAAGGAAAAGGCATCAAGGTAAAACATGGAATGAATAAATAAATATATATATAAATAAAAACACCGACGAAAAGACAGGGACATAAAAATACGCAAAAATAAATCACCATAGAAAAGGTGTTAGGAGGTCTATGGCAACGAAAATACGATCATAACATCCATGCTTAAGGTTAGAATGAGTGAAAGAGGAGATTGTGTTAAGTAACCTGGATTAGCACTTATAACCAGGATTAGTAGGATTTAGGCGTGGATTAAGGATGTTAGGTGAAAGGCAGGGGAGTTATATTTATAGACGATATTAACTTCCTCATATCAAAAGCCATTTAACTCGTATTTATTAAGGAGCCTAAAGGGACTCTCTCTCTCTCTCTCTCTCTCACACACACACACACACACACACACACACACACACACACACTTTAACATACACATTCACACACATATACACCAATTTCCCCCTCCGCCCCTCTCTCTCTCTCTCTTGGCCCAGATTTTCGTCCTTTTGCAGCTTATTTCACGTAGCCGTAGAAGACAGAACGGCTCTACATCCCTCACACAGCACTTCTTCGTGACTAGGACTTGAGATGGCCTCGAAACCAGATTAGGGAATGCAAAAAATTCTATTGGCGTTGGCGGAGGTGTGCGCTTGCTGAGACAGTGTAACGGGGCAGACAAAAACCGCAGAGTTAATTAAGTGAGACCTTAAAAGAATTTGTCTGGCAGGAAAGGGAAATTACAGCAATAGATCATGAATGTTATTGGCGCTGGCGGAGGTATGCCATCTGTGAGTCCTTTCTAGTTTGTGATGTGTTTGGTGTCTGCATAAATGAGGAAAAAAGTCAAAACAAGCGATTTTTTTACCTCAAGCTCAAAAAAATGTATTTGTCCTGGTTCTTGGTGTGTGTGTGTGTGTGTGTGTGTGTGTGTGTGTGTGTGTGTGTGTGTGTGTGTGTGTGAAGGTAAACTTACGTAAATCCACCAAAATGATGACAGAGTTGTGCTGAAGGGATGATGGCTGGGTGACCGTGAATACAAGAGCACGTAGGTCTGATAAATAGAGAGAGTTTGACCTCGAGAATGACATCATTGTAGAGAGAGAGAGAGAGAGAGAGAGAGAATTTGTGTTAATGTGTATGTTAATTTCTGTGTGTGTGTGTGTGTGTGTGTGTGTGTGTGTGTGTGTGTGTGTGTGTGTGTGTGAAGTGACTGACCTCATCTATAGAATTATGTTGCCTAGCTAATGAGATTTGTGCACATGTGTAATATTCTGTGTACGTGTGTAATTTTGTGTTCGTGTGTAATATTCTGTATACGTGTGTAATTTTGTATACGTGTGTAATATTCCGCGTAGCCTACTTGTGTACCATTCTGTGTACGTATGTAATATTGTGTACGTGTGTAATACTGTGTACGTGTCCACTATTATGTGCATGTGTAAATAATCTATGAACATATATAGTATTCTATGCATGTACGTATTTCTCTATGTAGGTGTGTAATACTCTGTGAACGTCTATTTCTGTGTACGTGTAATATACCAAGTACGTACACACTAATCTGTCATATTCTGTGTAGTTATGCAATATTACAGAACATACATAATTCTTTGTACACATGATCTTCCGTTTCAATATTCGTACGTGGTTTCAGTGTACGTGGTTTCAGTGTACGTGGTTTCATGTCCTGTACGTGGTTTCTATGTACGTGCTTCCACGCCCTTACTGACCTCTGCCTTCATGACCGTGACTCAACCATCAATTATTTTTATTATTATTATTATTATTATTATTATTGTTAGTATTATTATTATCATTTTTACTAGTGTTGTTGACGCCTTAAGTTTGATGATATTCTCTGTTTTATTATTGTGACTAGATGCTTTCTCTCTCTCTCTCTCTCTCTCTCTCTCTCTCTCTCTCTCTCTCTCTCTCTCTCTCTCTGTCCAGAAAAGTCAACCCTGTCATTTCCTCACAAATCATATGAATCTAAATGCACCTCTTTTTACCCTTAACACCCCCCACTTCCCCCTCCCCTCCCCTCTCTCTCTCCCCTCTCCCTTCCTCTCTCCTCTCCTTCCCCCACTCCCTCACTTCCCCCTCCCCTTCCCCACACCCCTTCCTTCCTCCTTTCCCCTCCCCCTTCCCAACACTCCTTCCTCTTCCCATTACCTCCTCTCCATCGCACACCACCACCACCATCATCCCATTCATCATCACCATCATCACCACGACCACCACCAATCACTATCACCACCATCAACCATCACCACCACCACGAATAACGACCACTATCACCACCACAACAACCCACCACCATCACCATCATCATTTCCATCCCTCCCTTTCACCACCACCATTCTCACCACCAACCACCCCCACCATCACCATCATCACCACTCTCATCATCAACCAGCATCCCCACCACCACCACCACCATCATCATCATCATCATCATCCTAACCCTATCACTCACCATTCACATCACTAAATTAAGTCTCCTCATGCACCAATCACCACAGAACCACCTTTCACAGCCACTGAATAGCGTCGTAGGCGTATTGACAGCGGTTTCTTCAAGGGTATAGGTATCCCTCAGTCACGTACAATCCCTCATTCGACCACCAAGACACGGAGAGACAGGAGGAGTGGATTGACCTGGGTAATATTGGTAAAAATTGCTGTTCACTATGATGCCTCTCTCTCTCTCTCTCTCTCTCTCTCCCTCAGCCTTCAGTGACTCCTTCAGTACTACAGGTCTAAGGCTAAGGAAGCTCCATAACGCCTCTTCCTTAGCGATTTATTTTTTTTGGATAAGACAGGTTAATATCCTTCGCTCGTTATTTATGCAGAGTATGGCGATAATGGAAGGATTTATGGTACGGATAAATATTAACAAATTATTTGTTATAATTATTTACTGCCGATAATTAATAGGGATAATTATTACTGCCGATAATTAATAGGGATAATTATTACTGCCGATAATTAATAAGGATAATTATTACTGCCGATAAGTTATAGAGATAATTCTGCCGATAAATTATGATAAATATAATTCATGACACCGATAATTTGATAAGAAATAATGAATTCATCCAATAATTTATAAATATAATTACTTCTGCCCATATTTCAAGGAATGCATAATTATAACAGCCGAAAATATCCCTTAATTATTACTCCCGATAATTTGTGACACCGATAATTAAGACTACCGATAATTAGGTACCGATAAATAACACTCCCGATAATTTGTGGTTCCGATAAATAACTCCCGATAATTTGGTTCCGATAAATAATAATCCCGATAATTTGTGCTTCCGATAAATAACTGCCGATAATTTTGTACCGATAAATACTCCCGATAAATCTGTGGTACCGATAAATCTCCCGATAATTTTGGCTGGATAAAAAATTACATGTGATATATCGGCACAAGGATAATTATTACTGTCGATAAATTGTAGGCGATAATTATTAGGCCTAGTGGCGATAACTGAGGTATAATTAAGGCTCCCGATAATTTACAGGATTATTTATTGCCGATAAGTAATGCTGATAATTAAGAGGGTGATAATGTGTGGCTCTGATTATTATTCTGCCGATAATTTGTGATTAAAATAAAGGTGACGATTATGTACTACTACTGTTACTACTACTACTACTACTGCTACTACTACTACCAGCACTACTATTACTACTGCCGCTGCTGCTGCTATTACTACTACTGCTGCTGCCACTACTACTATTACTACCGTTATTATTATTATTATTATTATTATTATTATTATTATTACTACTACCACCATTACAACGCTGTACACATTTATCAAAGAGCATGTCACACGAAGTAGAGAGTCTTAGCAAAATAAATCGCTGACGGACACGTGTTGCGCCATCTCTTACGTCATCTAGAATACTGGCCACTGAATCAATAAGAAAAAGAAAAAAACAGCCACATTAAGGATAAGTTAAAATTTATGGAGGCAATTTTGATCTTTAATGATGTATCCAGGATAGATTCTAGAGCCGATCAGAATGTTAGGTAAAGTCTGTTTCCCCCTTATCCCTATACACTACAAATTAGGGACCTGTATGGAACAATGACTGCTCTGGGGGTCGTGTTCTAGGGGAAAAATGAGACTCAGCAAAGGCATACCGTATTCCCGTCATGACCCTCGACCTGTTGACTGGGGTAAATTTAAGGGGTCAGATCAATACTACGGCTCTAACATCCGTTCCACAGCACTTCTTCGTTGCTTGGGGTGGCTTGGGGTGGCTTGGAGTGGCTTTGGGTGACTTGGAATGGCTTTGGGTGGCTTGAGGTGGCTTTGGGTGGCTTGGAGTGGCTTTAGGTGGCTTGGGGCCGCCTGGATTAGCTTGGAGTGGCTTTGGGTAGCTTTTAGTGGCTTGGCTTGGCTTGGTGTGGCTTAGGGCAGCTTCTAGTGGCTTGGAGTGGCTTGGAGTTGGCGTGGGTTCCTTGTAATGGTGGCGGCTGTGTACTATTCGAAAGGTAACAACCATGACCACACCTGTGCTACCTAATTGTACGCTCAATTCTGTACAGCTGCACGGGGGAGAGGCACCAACACTCCACTGAACATCGTCACTTTTCACATCTGTTCGTCTGGGAATCTAAAACTAAACTGAATTCGTCCCAAAATCAGGTTCAAAATTACATAACTTCCTTTTCTGCGACTGTGACGATGATGGTGGTTATGATGGTGATGATGATGATGATGATGATGATGATGATGAATAAATTTACTGTGTTGTCTGAGAGTATGACTATGATGATGATGGTGATGATGATGATTAACTTTACTGTGTTGTCTGAGAATATGACTATGATGATGATGATGGTGATGATGATGGTGATGATGATGATGATGATGATGATGATGGTGATGATGATGGTGATGATGATGATGATGATGATGATGATGATGATGACGATAAAATTTACTGTGTTATCTGAGAATATGACTATGATGATGATGAGGGTGATGATGATGATTAAATTTACTGTGTTGTCTGAGAATATGACTATGATGATGATGGTAGTGATGATGATGATGAATAAATTTACTGTGTTGTCTGAGAGAATGACTATGATGATGATGGTAGTGATGATGATGATGATGATGATTAGAATTTTCTGTGTTATCTTCGAAAATGACTATGATAGTGATGATTTTTTTCTGTGCTATCTGGGAATATAACTATAATGATGATGATTGATGATGATGATGATGATGGTGATGATGATGGTGATGATGATGATGGTGATGATGACCTTTCAGTGCAATGGGTTTGTTTTTCGCTCTATATAACGAAGTGAACGAACTCTTACGCCTCATACACTTGTGATTCCATTTGTCAATTGAACATTTGTTGGTGGTCCACACACCTGCGCGTTGTAATGACCGGGGTGTCTGTAAGGGTCACTCTGCCTACTGTTTAATAGCCCTAAACACCCTTATGAGGCCACCTGGGGACCGCTGACACATACACACGGACACACACCCTCCCACGCCACTTTTGAAAGCCCCCAGGGACATCAATCTGACATCAACGGACATCAAAACACCAAGGACATCAAGATAGAAAGATCTTACATACACACAGACACACACGCCCTTCCACGCCACTTCTGAAAGCCCCCAGGGACATCAATCTGACATCAACGGACATCAAAAGGCCACGGACATCAAGACAGAAGGATCTCACATACACAGACACACACGACCTCCCATGCCACTCCTCAAGGCCCCAGGGACATCAATCTGACATCAACGGACATCAAAACATCAGGAACATCAAGGTTTCATCAATGGAGCACAGAAATCTCATGCTGACATCCAATGACTTCAAGATACAGAGACATCAAAGTGACATCAATACACTTAAAAACCTCAGACATATTAAGAAGTGATCAAAGCACATCAACTTAAAACACACACACACACACACACACACACACACACACACACACACACACACACACACACACACACATCACCCCATCGCGTTTCCCTAACCAAGTGTGGACGGATTGGAGTGGTTGATTTGACTAGTAACCAAGGAGACTCATTTTTACCCCATAACTAAGACTCATCGACGTTAGGGAGCCTCCTTACCCTACGCGTCATAGTCCTCATTAATTCCTTCACCCTCAGTGTCTTCCCTTAAGCGGTTTAGTCCAGTGCCTTTTTTATAATCTTATTTTTGTTGACTAGAAGGTTTTATTCAGGTCAGGTGGGGCATTTCTCACACACACACACACACACACACACACACACACACACACACACACATAAACTATAGCATTCTCATTATTCTGTCTCCTTTCTTACATTACCTGAGATTTTATTCACATTCCTTCCGCTGCACTTCCTCGTGACTAGCATCATATTCTGGTAGTAATCTAAGTATTGGCAACGGAGAGATGGCAATTTCAGGCCAAGTTAGAGTATAAAGGGCAAAATATTCTCATTATTCTCTCTCTCTCTCTCTCTCTCTCTCTCTCTCTCTCTCACCGATTTTATTTTTCTTACCTTCAGCAACACCTGTGCTAGTGATAAGGCCTGACTAATCTCCAGTAATCACGTAATCCTTTCTTATTACCGATTTAGCAAGGGAAGACTTGCTAAGAAATCCATTGTGTCTTAGATCCGTATTCTAGTCAGGAAGCTCCCTAGCACCTCTTCCTTAGCTATTTATTTTTGGATACGGCTGGTTAATATCGATTTCCGTTTTTATAAATATGCTGAGTATGGCGGTACTTGCATGAATTGAATGACACAGAAAGGACAGTAAGAAGTAATAAGCAAAATAAATCGCTCTGGAAGAGGTGTTAGGAAGTTTCCACAACCGAAGAGAAAACGGGCCTTAAAAATGGCACTATGATCTCACCTACACTACTGAATGATACACATGTGTAATAGGCAAAATAAATCGCTTAGGAAGAGGTGTTAGAGAGAATCCAATGCCATATACAACATGGCCGTATAACAAACAGGTGCAAAACGCAAAGTAAATCGCATGGGAAAAGGTGTTAAGGCGCCACATACAACATACGTATAAT
>NC_136972.1:24045860-24048360 GCF_032717465.1 Coenobita brevimanus
TATTAGGGGATGGTTAATTATGAGTAAAATTAGGGTGAAGGAAGCATCATTAACCACTGTCATTAACCCCAATTAAACCCCCCATCGCCGTCAATTAACCACAGCCTTAAGCGTATGAGGGGATGGGTAATTATGCGTAAAATTAGGGTGAAGGAAGCATCATTAACCTCCCTCATTAACCCCAATGACACCCCCCATCGCCGCCAATTAACCACAGCCTTAAGCGTATGAAGGGATGGTTAATTATGAGTAAAACGACAGTGAAGGAAGCATCATCAACCTTCCTCATTAACCCCAATTTCACCCCCCCCCATCGCCGACAATTAACCACAGCCTTAAAACTTCATTGTGCTGAGTAGCGGTGTCGACTAAAACTGCAGGCGGAAGTGTGTGTGGCCCCATGTGGGATAATTGCTGAGTGTATCTGATGTGCTGGTGTTAAAGCTGATCACACCACGCTTACCCCTTGCACGTTAAAGCCGATGGTGTGGAGTGAGAGGGGCCAATATATACCGCTCTTCACCCTTACATGTACCCCGGCGATGAGATGGAGTCGCAGGATGAGGCGAAAATTGAGTAGGAGTGCATGGCAATAAGATGGAGTCGGAGGATGAGGTAAAACTTGAGTAGGAGTGTGTGGTGATGAGATGGAATCGCAGGATGAGGTAAAAATTGAGTAGGAGTGCGTGGCGATGAGATGATGATATGAGAGTGAGAAGGTAGGGACGGAGTGAGTGGATGTTTTTCATGCCTCTTCTCCCCTGCAAGTACGTGTTTACTAGATATGAGATGGAGTGAGAGGACGAGACAGGGAGATGGAGTGAGAGGCTAAGGGAGTGAGATGGAGTGAGAGGATGAGGGAGAGAGATGGCGTGACAGAATGAGGAAGAGACAGGAGCTTGTGGTCGGCTCTTGTGTATATATATAAGAAGAGATGGAGTTACAGGATGAGGCACGGAAAGAGTGAGGGAGTTCAGCAAAGAGATGGAAGATACGACAGAGATGGAGTGTGTGAAAGAGGGGTGCTATCGTTACCCTTGTCCACGCAGACTGGGAGAGATGGTATGAGAGGATGAGACAAAATGGAGGATGTGGCTAGGATGTTGAGAAGGTAAGTCTGGGAGATGAAGTGAGACGATAAGAGCATGAGATGAAGTGAGAGGATGCACTGCTACAGCGAGATGGAGTGAGAGGATGTTGCAATGAGACAGGGTGACAGGATGCTGCAGTGAGATGGAGAGAGAGGATGTTACAATGAGACAGGGTGACAGGATGCTGCAGTGAGATGGAGTGTGAGGATGCTGCAGTGAGATGGAGTGAGAGGATGCTGCAGTGAGATGGAGTGAGAGGATGCTGCAGTGAGGAGTGAGAGGATGCTGCAGAGATGGAGTGAGAGGATGCTGCAGTGAGATGGAGTGAGAGGATGCTGCAGAGATGGAGTGAGAGGATGCTGCAGTGAGATGGAGTGAGAGGATGCTGCAGTGAGATGGAGTGAGAGGAAGCTGCAGAGATGGAGTGAGAGGATGCTGCAGTGAGATGGAGTGACAGGATGCTGCAGAGATGGAGTGAGAGGATGCTGCAGTGAGATGGAGTGAGAGGATGCTGCAGAGATGGAGTGTGAGGATGCTGCAGTGAGGAGTGAGAGGATGCTGCAGTGAGATGGAGTGAGAGGATGCTGCAGAGATGGAGTGTGAGGATGCTGCAGTGAGATGAAGTGAGAGGATGCTGCAGTGAGATGGAGTGAGAGGATGCTGCAGTGAGATGGAGTGAGAGGATGCTGCAGTGAGATGGAGTGAGAGGATGCTGCAGTGAGATGGAGTGAGAGGATGCTGCAGTGAGATGGAGTGAGAGGATGAGGCACAGAGATGGAAGGTGCGACAGAGACAGAGATGAAGAAAGTGGCATAATCTCTTACCTGTACCACGTACCTGGAAATAAAATGAGATGGAGTGAGAGGATGCACCAGTTCCGTACCCTTTTGCATGTATTCCAGACGAGATGGAGTGAGAGGATGAGGAAACTGTAGGGAGCGAGATGGGGGACGTGTGTGTAGTCTGTTTGTTTTCAGCTGGCAAACATCCTTAACCTATTTCTGCTTAGTTGATGGCCAGATGTAGACAGACTGAAGGATGAATCTGACACGTAACCAAGGAGACTCATTCCTACCTCATCGAATCTCATGCAACCACGACTTATTATTCAAGTTACAGGAGTCTATAGCAGGGCCACCCAGATATACCGGTGCCATTGCGGAGGCGTCTCTCTCCAACAACGACAAGAATTGATGTCTTCTCCATAAACAGCAATTCCCTATGTGGTTAAAATTCTTTCAGGTGAGCCAAAGAATTCAGTTGCATCAGAAAAAAAGGAGACAAGAACGGAGCCATCCTGCTGAACAAGATGGTGAAATGAGGAAGAAGTGGAATAACAACTACTGGAAAAAAAAAAAAAAAGAGACAGTGATGGAGCCATGCTGGTGAAAAAGACGTGGGGAAAAGAG